>NW_027189721.1:5000-32500 GCF_040958095.1 Procambarus clarkii
ATATATATATATATATATATATATATATATATATATATATATATGAATATATATATATATATATATATATGAATATATATATATATATATATATATATATATATATATATATATATATATATATATATAGGTATATATATATATGTATATATATATATATATATATATATATATATATATATATATATATATATATATATATATATATATATATATATATATAACATTTTTAAAGAAAATACACACACACACACAAAGGCGTGACCAAAGAGCCAGAGCTCAACCCCTGCAAACAGAACCAGGTGAGAATACACCTACACACACACACACACACACACACACTAGTTGATAATGGACTGTTTTGTATTCGTATCCATGTGTACTATTGTCATGACCGACAGACACGTGAAGCTATATGTGTTTATGTGTACCTGTAATTAAACTGACATGTGTACGGTAATTATCTGTATGTGTCCATTTTAAAGGTACATATTAGTGAATGTTTATTTATGTAAATTGATTGACATATGTACGTACGCGCGCGTTTTGTGTTACTGTAATTTATATGGTTAACATGTATACGTTTGAATGACATAGTTTCCCATTACTGTCATATTTTTGTTACTGTTTCGCTGTTCACTCTCACTCTCTGACCCCCGTCGACTAATTGTGCTCACGTGTGTTTGTTCAAGGTACGGTAACCATTGGCTTTTTACCCAATAATTTGCAACTATTTGCAAACAAACATTTCTAAAGATCATCTATGTTTCTGATAAATATTCTTTTTCCTAACATACAAGTCATCCACATAGTACCTAACCTCAGTCAGAAACACTTTTCTTACTATCTCTCACAACGTCTTTTGCATATATATCCTATCTTAATAAATTTATAATTTAAATTCATAACTGGCAACCCTCTTCTAGCCAGCGCCTTCAAGGCCACCAAACATCATTCCTTTCCATTAACCTCTCCCAAATTATCTTTTACACCAATTCACACACTAGAGGGCTTCATAGCTGAGTGGACAGCGCTCTCGACTCGTAATCCTAGGGTCAAAGTTCGATCCCCCGGTGATGGCGCAAACGAAAATCAGCAGAGTTTCATTCATTCTGCTCCTCTTACCAAGCAGTACATAGGTACTTGGGCACCTGTTACGGGCTGCTTTCTGGGTGTGTGTATGTGGAATTTTTTTTTTATTAGCTAATAAAAATTGATTGACTGACAGTTGAGAGGCGGGCCGAAAGAGCAGAGCTCAACCCTCGCAAGAACAACTAGGTGAACACAACTAGATAAATACTAACTAAACACGATCTCGTATAATCTACTACACACGCTACCCCCCCCCCCCCACCCCCCCACCTCCTCCGACTCCCTAAATCACTCTACCTAAGTCATTAAAAATATAAAACAAATCAATTAATACACCAAAAATACTAACTATAAATAAAGGAACCAAATTTTAAACATACAGCGACTCCAGCGGGGTCTAGTCGGAGGAGAACGTGTTCTCATCTGGATAGATTGCGATCGAGCCTGTCGGAACGGTTGTGTAACTGCAAGGCACAAATATTTCTGTGTCCCCTCCTGTAGCTGCCTCTGTTTCGACAGGTTCCCCGGATAGCTGGAATTGGCCTGGCCCTAGGAAAGTGGGGAAGGGGGTGAATCCGTTGGGCCCACGGATGGATACCTTGGATCTGTAGACCTAGGGTAGGTCTAATCACCTGGGATTCGAACCCACGGTGGGAATCAGGAAGGAGATTTGGGGTAGGAGGGACACAAATGGTTCCTGGAACCAAAACTCACATAAATCGGACACTCACACACACACACACACACACACACACACACACACACACACCCTTATCCGAACATTCACAGGGACACACACACACACACCCATAGACTGTGATAAGGGAGACCCTCTGAGGGGACACAGATGGCCTCCTGAAACCACAGATGTAACCGGACACATAATCATCCGCACAGTCACAGGGACACCCGCACTCACCCGGACACTTACAATGACACTCACACTCACACGCTCACACACATCCATAGACACAAACTGTGATAAGGGAGACCATCGGAGGGGACACAGATGGCCTCCTGGACCCACAGGCTCCATATCCATACAGGCTCAGATCAATATTTAAATATACATATATATTTATAAATATAACATTTTTAAAGAAAATACACACACACACACACACACACACACACACATATATATATATAAAAATATATATATATATATATATATATATATATATATATATATATATATATATATATATATATTATATATTAATATAAATATATATATATATATATATATATATAATATATATATAATATATAGGTATATATATATATATGTATATATATATATATATATATATATATATATATATATTATATATATATATATATATATATTATATATAATATATATATATATATATATATATATATATATAACATTTTTAAAGAAAATACACACACACACACAAAGGCGTGACCAAAGAGCCAGAGCTCAACCCCTGCAAACAGAACCAGGTGAGAATACACCTACACACACACACACACAACACACTAGTTGATAATGGAATGTTTTGTATTCGTATCCATGTGTACTATTGTCATGACCGACAGACACGTGAAGCTATATGTGTTTATGTGTACCTGTAATTAAACTGACATGTGTACGGTAATTATCTGTATGTGTCCATTTTAAAGGTACATATTAGTGAATGTTTATTTATGTAAATTGATTGACATATGTACGTATGCGCGCGTTTTGTGTTACTGTAATTTATATGGTTAACATGTATACGTTTGAATGACATAGTTTCCCATTACTGTCACATTTTTGTTACTGTTTCGCTGTTCACTCTCACTCTCTGACCCCCGTCGACTAATTGTCTCACGTGTGTTTGTTCAAGGTACGGTAACCATTGGCTTTTTACCCAATAATTTGCAACTATTTGCAAACAAACATTTCTAAAGATCATCTATGTTTCTGATAAATATTCTTTTTCCTAACATACAAGTCATCCACATAGTACCTAACCTCAGTTAGAAACACTTTTCTTACTATCTCTCACAACGTCTTTTGCATATATATCCTATCTTAATAAATTTATAATTTAAATTCATAACTGGCAACCCTCTTCTAGCCAGCGCCTTCAAGGCCACCAAACATCATTCCTTTCCATTAACCTCTCCCAAATTATCTTTTACACCAATTACACACCTAGAGGGCTTCATAGCTGAGTGGACAGCGCTCTCGACTCGTAATCCTAGGGTCAAAGTTCGATCCCCCGGTGATGGCGCAAACGAAAATCAGCAGAGTTTCATTCATTCTGATGCTCCTCTTACCTAGCAGTACATAGGTACTTGGGCACCTGTTACGGGCTGCTTTCTGGGTGTGTGTATGTGGAATTTTTTTTTTATTAGCTAGTAAAAATTGATTGACTGACAGTTGAGAGGCGGGCCGAAAGAGCAGAGCTCAACCCTCGCAAGAACAACTAGGTGAACACAACTAGATAAATACTAACTAAACACGATCTCGTATAATCTACTACACACGCTACCCCCCCCCCCCCACCCCCCCACCTCCTCCGACTCCCTAAATCACTCTACCTAAGGTCATTAAAATATATAAAACAAATCAATTAATACACCAAAAATACTAACTATAAATAAAGGGAAACCAAATTTAAACATACAGCGACTCCAGCGTGGTCTAGTCGGAGGAGAACGTATTCTCATCTGGATAGATTGCGATCGAGCCTGTCGGAACTGTTGTGTAACTGCAGGGCACAAATATTGTGTGTCCCCTCCTGTTGCTGCCTCTGTTTCGAACAGGTTCCCCCGGATAGCTGGAATTGGCCTGGCCCTAGGAAAGTGGGTAAGGGGTGAAATCCGTTGGGCCCACGGATGGATACCTTGGATCCGTAAACCTAGGGTAGGTCCTAATCACCTGGGATTCGAACCCAAGGTGGGAATCAGGAAGGAGATTTGGGGTAGGAGGGACACAAAGTGGTTCCTGGAACCAAACCTCACATAAATCCGGACACTCACACACACACACTCACACACACACACACACACACACACACCCTTATCCGCACATTCACAGGGACACACACACACACACACCCATAGACTGTGATAAGGGAGACCCTCTGAGGGGACACAGATGGCCTCCTGAAACCACAGATGTAACCGGACACATAATCATCCGGACAGTCACAGGGACACCCGCACTCACCCGGACACTTACAATGACACTCACACTCACACACTCACACACATCCATAGACACAAACTGTGATAAGGGAGACCATCTGAGGGGACACAGAGGGCCTCCTGGACCCACAGGCTTCCATATCCATACAGGCTCAGATCAATATTTAAATATACATATATATTTATAAATATAAACATTTTTAAAGAAAATACACACACACACACACACACACACACACACACACACACACACACACACACACACACACACACACACACACACACACACACACACACACACACACACACACACACACACACACACACACACACACACACACACACACACACACACACACACATATATATATAATATATATATATATATATATATATATATATATATATATATATATATATATATATATATATGAATATATATATATATATATATATATATATATATATATATATATACATATATATATATATATAGGTATATATATATGTATATATATATATATATATATATATATTTATATATATATATATATATATATATATATATATATATATATATATGATATATATATATATATATATATATATAACATTTTTAAAGAAAATACACACACACACACAAAGGCGTGACCAAAGAGCCAGAGCTCAACCCCTGCAAACAGAACCAGGTGAGAATACACCTACACACACACACACACACACACACTAGTTGATAATGGACTGTTTTGTATTCGTATCCATGTGTACTATTGTCATGACCGACAGACACGTGAAGCTATATGTGTTTATGTGTACCTGTAATTAAACTGACATGTGTACGGTAATTATCTGTATGTGTCCATTTTAAAGGTACATATTAGTGAATGTTTATTTATGTAAATTGATTGACATATGTACGTATGCGCGCGTTTTGTGTTACTGTAATTTATATGGTTAACATGTATACGTTTGAATGACATAGTTTTCCCATTACTGTCATATTTTTTGTTACTGTTTCGCTGTTCACTCTCACTCTCTGACCCCCGTCGACTAATTGTGCTCACGTGTGTTTGTTCAAGGTACGGTAACCATTGGCTTTTTACCCAATAATTTGCAACTATTTGCAAACAAACATTTCTAAAGATCATCTATGTTTCTGATAAATATTCTTTTTCCTAACATACAAGTCATCCACATAGTACCTAACCTCAGTCAGAAACACTTTTCTTACTATCTCTCACAACGTCTTTTGCATATATATCCTATCTTAATAAATTTATAATTTAAATTCATAACTGGCAACCCTCTTCTAGCCAGCGCCTTCAAGGCCACCAAACATCATTCCTTTCCATTAACCTCTCCCAAATTATCTTTTACACCAATTCACACACTAGAGGGCTTCATAGCTGAGTGGACAGCGCTCTCGACTCGTAATCCTAGGGTCAAAGTTCGATCCCCCGGTGATGGCGCAAACGAAAATCAGCAGAGTTTCATTCATTCTGATGCTCCTCTTACCAAGCAGTACATAGGTACTTGGGCACCTGTTACGGGCTGCTTTCTGGGTGTGTGTATGTGGAATTTTTTTTTTTATTAGCTAATAAAAATTGATTGACTGACAGTTGAGAGGCGGGCCGAAAGAGCAGAGCTCAACCCTCGCAAGAACAACTAGGTGAACACAACTAGATAAATACTAACTAAACACGATCTCGTATAATCTACTACACACGCTACCCCCCCCCCCCCCACCCCCCCACCTCCTCCGACTCCCTAAATCACTCTACCTAAGTCATTAAAAATATAAAACAAATCAATTAATACACCAAAAATACTAACTATAAATAAAGGAACCAAATTTTAAACATACAGCGACTCCAGCGGGGTCTAGTCGGAGGAGAACGTGTTCTCATCTGGATAGATTGCGATCGAGCCTGTCGGAACGGTTGTGTAACTGCAAGGCACAAATATTTCTGTGTCCCCTCCTGTAGCTGCCTCTGTTTCGACAGGTTCCCCGGATAGCTGGAATTGGCCTGGCCCTAGGAAAGTGGGGAAGGGGTGAAATCCGTTGGGCCCACGGATGGATACCTTGGATCTGTAGACCTAGGGTAGGTCTAATCACCTGGGATTCGAACCCACGGTGGGAATCAGGAAGGAGATTTGGGGTAGGAGGGACACAAATGGTTCCTGGAACCAAAACTCACATAAATCGGACACTCACACACACACACACACACACACACACACACACACACACACACACCCTTATCCGAACATTCACAGGGACACACACACACACACCCATAGACTGTGATAAGGGAGACCCTCTGAGGGGACACAGATGGCCTCCTGAAACCACAGATGTAACCGGACACATAATCATCCGCACAGTCACAGGGACACCCGCACTCACCCGGACACTTACAATGACACTCACACTCACACACTCACACACATCCATAGACACAAACTGTGATAAGGGAGACCATCGGAGGGGACACAGATGGCCTCCTGGACCCACAGGCTCCATATCCATACAGGCTCAGATCAATATTTAAATATACATATATATTTATAAATATAACATTTTTAAAGAAAATACACACACACACACACACACACACACACACACACACATATATATATATATATATATATATATAAATATATATATATATATATATATATATATATATATATATATATATATATATATGAATATATATATATATATATATATATATATATATATATATATATATATATATGTATATATATATATATATATATATATATATATATATATATATATATATATATATATATATATTTATATATATATATATATATATTATATATATATATATATATATATATATATATATATATATATATATATATATATATATATAACATTTTTAAAGAAAATACACACACACACACAAAGGCGTGACCAAAGAGCCAGAGCTCAACCCCTGCAAACAGAACCAGGTGAGAATACACCTACACACACACACACACACACACTAGTTGATAATGGAATGTTTTGTATTCGTATCCATGTGTACTATTGTCATGACCGACAGACACGTGAAGCTATATGTGTTTATGTGTACCTGTAATTAAAATGACATGTGTACGGTAATTATCTGTATGTGTCCATTTTAAAGGTACATATTAGTGAATGTTTATTTATGTAAATTGATTGACATATGTACGTATGCGCGCGTTTTGTGTTACTGTAATTTATATGGTTAACATGTATACGTTTGAATGACATAGTTTCCCATTACTGTCACATTTTTTGTTACTGTTTCGCTGTTCACTCTCACTCTCTGACCCCCGTCGACTAATTGTGCTCACGTGTGTTTGTTCAAGGTACGGTAACCATTGGCTTTTTACCCAATAATTTGCAACTATTTGCAAACAAACATTTCTAAAGATCATCTATGTTTCTGATAAATATTCTTTTTCCTAACATACAAGTCATCCACATAGTACCTAACCTCAGTTAGAAACACTTTTCTTACTATCTCTCACAACGTCTTTTGCATATATATCCTATCTTAATAAATTTATAATTTAAATTCATAACTGGCAACCCTCTTCTAGCCAGCGCCTTCAAGGCCACCAAACATCATTCCTTTCCATTAACCTCTCCCAAATTATCTTTTACACCAATTCACACACTAGAGGGCTTCATAGCTGAGTGGACAGCGCTCTCGACTCGTAATCCTAGGGTCAAAGTTCGATCCCCCGGTGATGGCGCAAACGAAAATCAGCAGAGTTTCATTCATTCTGATGCTCCTCTTACCTAGCAGTACATAGGTACTTGGGCACCTGTTACGGGCTGCTTTCTGGGTGTGTGTATGTGGAATTTTTTTTTTTATTAGCTAGTAAAAATTGATTGACTGACAGTTGAGAGGCGGGCCGAAAGAGCAGAGCTCAACCCTCGCAAGAACAACTAGGTGAACACAACTAGATAAATACTAACTAAACACGATCTCGTATAATCTACTACACACGCTACCCCCCCCCCCCCACCCCCCCACCTCCTCCGACTCCCTAAATCACTCTACCTAAGTCATTAAATATATAAAACAAATCAATTAATACACCAAAAATACTAACTATAAATAAAGGAACCAAATTTTAAACATACAGCGACTCCAGCGTGGTCTAGTCGGAGGAGAACGTATTCTCATCTGGATAGATTGCGATCGAGCCTGTCGGAACGGTTGTGTAACTGCAGGGCACAAATATTTGTGTGTCCCCTCCTGTTGCTGCCTCTGTTTCGACAGGTTCCCCGGATAGCTGGAATTGGCCTGGCCCTAGGAAAGTGGGTAAGGGGTGAAATCCGTTGGGCCCACGGATGGATACCTTGGATCCGTAAACCTAGGGTAGGTCTAATCACCTGGGATTCGAACCCAAGGTGGGAATCAGGAATGAGATTTGGGGTAGGAGGGACACAAATGGTTCTTGGAACCAAACCTCACATAAATCCGGACACTCACACACACACACTCACACACACACACACACACACACACACCCTTATCCGCACATTCACAGGGACACACACACACACACACCCATAGACTGTGATAAGGGAGACCCTCTGAGGGGACACAGATGGCCTCCTGAAACCACAGATGTAACCGGACACATAATCATCCGGACAGTCACAGGGACACCCGCACTCACCCGGACACTTACAATGACACTCACACTCACACACTCACACACATCCATAGACACAAACTGTGATAAGGGAGACCATCTGAGGGGACACAGATGGCCTCCTGGACCCACAGGCTCCATATCCATACAGGCTCAGATCAATATTTAAATATACATATATATTTATAAATATAACATTTTTAAAGAAAATACACACACACACACACACACACACACACACACACACACACACACACACACACACACACACACACACACACACACACACACACACACACACACACACACACATATATATATATATATATATATATATATATATATATATATATATATATATATATATATATATATATATATATATATATATGAATATATATATATATATATATATATATATATATATATATATATATATATATATATATATATATATATATATATATATATACATATATATATATATATAGGTATATATATATGTATATATATATATATATATATATTTATATATATATATATATATATATATATATATATATATATATATATATATATATATAACATTTTTAAAGAAAATACACACACACACACAAAGGCGTGACCAAAGAGCCAGAGCTCAACCCCTGCAAACAGAACCAGGTGAGAATACACCTACACACACACACACACACACACACTAGTTGATAATGGACTGTTTTGTATTCGTATCCATGTGTACTATTGTCATGACCGACAGACACGTGAAGCTATATGTGTTTATGTGTACCTGTAATTAAACTGACATGTGTACGGTAATTATCTGTATGTGTCCATTTTAAAGGTACATATTAGTGAATGTTTATTTATGTAAATTGATTGACATATGTACGTATGCGCGCGTTTTGTGTTACTGTAATTTATATGGTTAACATGTATACGTTTGAATGACATAGTTTCCCATTACTGTCATATTTTTTGTTACTGTTTCGCTGTTCACTCTCACTCTCTGACCCCCGTCGACTAATTGTGCTCACGTGTGTTTGTTCAAGGTACGGTAACCATTGGCTTTTTACCCAATAATTTGCAACTATTTGCAAACAAACATTTCTAAAGATCATCTATGTTTCTGATAAATATTCTTTTTCCTAACATACAAGTCATCCACATAGTACCTAACCTCAGTCAGAAACACTTTTCTTACTATCTCTCACAACGTCTTTTGCATATATATCCTATCTTAATAAATTTATAATTTAAATTCATAACTGGCAACCCTCTTCTAGCCAGCGCCTTCAAGGCCACCAAACATCATTCCTTTCCATTAACCTCTCCCAAATTATCTTTTACACCAATTCACACACTAGAGGGCTTCATAGCTGAGTGGACAGCGCTCTCGACTCGTAATCCTAGGGTCAAAGTTCGATCCCCCGGTGATGGCGCAAACGAAAATCAGCAGAGTTTCATTCATTCTGATGCTCCTCTTACCTAGCAGTACATAGGTACTTGGGCACCTGTTACGGGCTGCTTTCTGGGTGTGTGTATGTGGAATTTTTTTTTTTATTAGCTAGTAAAAATTGATTGACTGACAGTTGAGAGGCGGGCCGAAAGAGCAGAGCTCAACCCTCGCAAGAACAACTAGGTGAACACAACTAGATAAATACTAACTAAACACGATCTCGTATAATCTACTACACACGCTACCCCCCCCCCCCCCACCCCCCCACCTCCTCCGACTCCCTAAATCACTCTACCTAAGTCATTAAATATATAAAACAAATCAATTAATACACCAAAAATACTAACTATAAATAAAGGAACCAAATTTTAAACATACAGCGACTCCAGCGTGGTCTAGTCGGAGGAGAACGTATTCTCATCTGGATAGATTGCGATCGAGCCTGTCGGAACGGTTGTGTAACTGAAGGGCACAAATATTTGTGTGTCCCCTCCTGTTGCTGCCTCTGTTTCGACAGGTTCCCCGGATAGCTGGAATTGGCCTGGCCCTAGGAAAGTGGGTAAGGGGTGAAATCCGTTGGGCCCACGGATGGATACCTTGGATCCGTAAACCTAGGGTAGGTCTAATCACCTGGGATTCGAACCCAAGGTGGGAATCAGGAATGAGATTTGGGGTAGGAGGGACACAAATGGTTCTTGGAACCAAACCTCACATAAATCCGGACACTCACACACACACACTCACACACACACACACACACACACACACACCCTTATCCGCACATTCACAGGGACACACACACACACACACCCATAGACTGTGATAAGGGAGACCCTCTGAGGGGACACAGATGGCCTCCTGAAACCACAGATGTAACCGGACACATAATCATCCGGACAGTCACAGGGACACCCGCACTCACCCGGACACTTACAATGACACTCACACTCACACACTCACACACATCCATAGACACAAACTGTGATAAGGGAGACCATCTGAGGGGACACAGATGGCCTCCTGGACCCACAGGCTCCATATCCATACAGGCTCAGATCAATATTTAAATATACATATATATTTATAAATATAACATTTTTAAAGAAAATACACACACACACACACACACACACACACACACACACACACACACACACACACACACACACACACACACACACACACACACACACACACACACACACACACACATATATATATATATATATATATATATATATATATATATATATATATTTATATATATATATATATATATATATATATATGAATATCTGTATGTGTCCATGTGTACATATATATATATATATATATATATATATATATATATATATACATATATATATATATATAGGTATATATATATGTATATATATATATATATATATATATATATATATTTATATATATATATATATATATATATATATATATATATATATATATATAACATTTTTAAAGAAAATACACACACACACACAAAGGCGTGACCAAAGAGCCAGAGCTCAACCCCTGCAAACAGAACCAGGTGAGAATACACCTACACACACACACACACACACACACTAGTTGATAATGGACTGTTTTGTATTCGTATCCATGTGTACTATTGTCATGACCGACAGACACGTGAAGCTATATGTGTTTATGTGTACCTGTAATTAAACTGACATGTGTACGGTAATTATCTGTATGTGTCCATTTTAAAGGTACATATTAGTGAATGTTTATTTATGTAAATTGATTGACATATGTACGTATGCGCGCGTTTTGTGTTACTGTAATTTATATGGTTAACATGTATACGTTTGAATGACATAGTTTCCCATTACTGTCATATTTTTTGTTACTGTTTCGCTGTTCACTCTCACTCTCTGACCCCCGTCGACTAATTGTGCTCACGTGTGTTTGTTCAAGGTACGGTAACCATTGGCTTTTTACCCAATAATTTGCAACTATTTGCAAACAAACATTTCTAAAGATCATCTATGTTTCTGATAAATATTATTTTTCCTAACATACAAGTCATCCACATAGTACCTAACCTCAGTCAGAAACACTTTTCTTACTATCTCTCACAACGTCTTTTGCATATATATCCTATCTTAATAAATTTATAATTTAAATTCATAACTGGCAACCCTCTTCTAGCCAGCGCCTTCAAGGCCACCAAACATCATTCCTTTCCATTAACCTCTCCCAAATTATCTTTTACACCAATTCACACACTAGAGGGCTTCATAGCTGAGTGGACAGCGCTCTCGACTCGTAATCCTAGGGTCAAAGTTCGATCCCCCGGTGATGGCGCAAACGAAAATCAGCAGAGTTTCATTCATTCTGATGCTCCTCTTACCAAGCAGTACATAGGTACTTGGGCACCTGTTACGGGCTGCTTTCTGGGTGTGTGTATGTGGAATTTTTTTTTTTATTAGCTAATAAAAATTGATTGACTGACAGTTGAGAGGCGGGCCGAAAGAGCAGAGCTCAACCCTCGCAAGAACAACTAGGTGAACACAACTAGATAAATACTAACTAAACACGATCTCGTATAATCTACTACACACGCTACCCCCCCCCCCCCACCCCCCCACCTCCTCCGACTCCCTAAATCACTCTACCTAAGTCATTAAAAATATAAAACAAATCAATTAATACACCAAAAATACTAACTATAAATAAAGGAACCAAATTTTAAACATACAGCGACTCCAGCGGGGTCTAGTCGGAGGAGAACGTGTTCTCATCTGGATAGATTGCGATCGAGCCTGTCGGAACGGTTGTGTAACTGCAAGGCACAAATATTTCTGTGTCCCCTCCTGTAGCTGCCTCTGTTTCGACAGGTTCCCCGGATAGCTGGAATTGGCCTGGCCCTAGGAAAGTGGGGAAGGGGTGAAATCCGTTGGGCCCACGGATGGATACCTTGGATCTGTAGACCTAGGGTAGGTCTAATCACCTGGGATTCGAACCCACGGTGGGAATCAGGAAGGAGATTTGGGGTAGGAGGGACACAAATGGTTCCTGGAACCAAAACTCACATAAATCGGACACTCACACACACACACACACACACACACACACACACACACACACACCCTTATCCGAACATTCACAGGGACACACACACACACACCCATAGACTGTGATAAGGGAGACCCTCTGAGGGGACACAGATGGCCTCCTGAAACCACAGATGTAACCGGACACATAATCATCCGCACAGTCACAGGGACACCCGCACTCACCCGGACACTTACAATGACACTCACACTCACACACTCACACACATCCATAGACACAAACTGTGATAAGGGAGACCATCGGAGGGGACACAGATGGCCTCCTGGACCCACAGGCTCCATATCCATACAGGCTCAGATCAATATTTAAATATACATATATATTTATAAATATAACATTTTTAAAGAAAATACACACACACACACACACACACACACACACACACACACACACACACATATATATATATATATATATATATATATAAATATATATATATATATATATATATATATATATATATGAATATATATATATATATATATATATATATATATATATATATATATATATATATATATATATATATGTATATATATATATATATATATATATATATATATATATATATATTTATATATATATATATATATATATATATATATATATATATATATATATATATATATATATATATATATATATATAACATTTTTAAAGAAAATACACACACACACACAAAGGCGTGACCAAAGAGCCAGAGCTCAACCCCTGCAAACAGAACCAGGTGAGAATACACCTACACACACACACACACACACACACTAGTTGATAATGGAATGTTTTGTATTCGTATCCATGTGTACTATTGTCATGACCGACAGACACGTGAAGCTATATGTGTTTATGTGTACCTGTAATTAAACTGACATGTGTACGGTAATTATCTGTATGTGTCCATTTTAAAGGTACATATTAGTGAATGTTTATTTATGTAAATTGATTGACATATGTACGTATGCGCGCGTTTTGTGTTACTGTAATTTATATGGTTAACATGTATACGTTTGAATGACATAGTTTCCCATTACTGTCACATTTTTTGTTACTGTTTCGCTGTTCACTCTCACTCTCTGACCCCCGTCGACTAATTGTGCTCACGTGTGTTTGTTCAAGGTACGGTAACCATTGGCTTTTTACCCAATAATTTGCAACTATTTGCAAACAAACATTTCTAAAGATCATCTATGTTTCTGATAAATATTCTTTTTCCTAACATACAAGTCATCCACATAGTACCTAACCTCAGTTAGAAACACTTTTCTTACTATCTCTCACAACGTCTTTTGCATATATATCCTATCTTAATAAATTTATAATTTAAATTCATAACTGGCAACCCTCTTCTAGCCAGCGCCTTCAAGGCCACCAAACATCATTCCTTTCCATTAACCTCTCCCAAATTACCTTTTACACCAATTCACACACTAGAGGGCTTCATAGCTGAGTGGACAGCGCTCTCGACTCGTAATCCTAGGGTCAAAGTTCGATCCCCCGGTGATGGCGCAAACGAAAATCAGCAGAGTTTCATTCATTCTGATGCTCCTCTTACCTAGCAGTACATAGGTACTTGGGCACCTGTTACGGGCTGCTTTCTGGGTGTGTGTATGTGGAATTTTTTTTTTTATTAGCTAGTAAAAATTGATTGACTGACAGTTGAGAGGCGGGCCGAAAGAGCAGAGCTCAACCCTCGCAAGAACAACTAGGTGAACACAACTAGATAAATACTAACTAAACACGATCTCGTATAATCTACTACACACGCTACCCCCCCCCCCCCCCCCACCCCCCCACCTCCTCCGACTCCCTAAATCACTCTACCTAAGTCATTAAATATATAAAACAAATCAATTAATACACCAAAAATACTAACTATAAATAAAGGAACCAATTTTTAAACATACAGCGACTCCAGCGTGGTCTAGTCGGAGGAGAACGTATTCTCATCTGGATAGATTGCGATCGAGCCTGTCGGAACGGTTGTGTAACTGCAGGGCACAAATATTTGTGTGTCCCCTCCTGTTGCTGCCTCTGTTTCGACAGGTTCCCCGGATAGCTGGAATTGGCCTGGCCCTAGGAAAGTGGGTAAGGGGTGAAATCCGTTGGGCCCACGGATGGATACCTTGGATCCGTAAACCTAGGGTAGGTCTAATCACCTGGGATTCGAACCCAAGGTGGGAATCAGGAATGAGATTTGGGGTAGGAGGGACACAAATGGTTCTTGGAACCAAACCTCACATAAATCCGGACACTCACACACACACACTCACACACACACACACACACACACACACCCTTATCCGCACATTCACAGGGACACACACACACACACACCCATAGACTGTGATAAGGGAGACCCTCTGAGGGGACACAGATGGCCTCCTGAAACCACAGATGTAACCGGACACATAATCATCCGGACAGTCACAGGGACACCCGCACTCACCCGGACACTTACAATGACACTCACACTCACACACTCACACACATCCATAGACACAAACTGTGATAAGGGAGACCATCTGAGGGGACACAGATGGCCTCCTGGACCCACAGGCTCCATATCCATACAGGCTCAGATCAATATTTAAATATACATATATATTTATAAATATAACATTTTTAAAGAAAATACACACACACACACACACACACACACACACACACACACACACACACACACACACACACACACACACACACACACACACACACACACACACACACATATATATATATATATATATATATATATATATATATATATATATATATATATATATATATATATATATATATATATATATGAATATATATATATATATATATATATATATATATATATATATATATATATATATATATATATATATATATATACATATATATATATATATAGGTATATATATATGTATATATATATATATATATATATATTTATATATATATATATATATATATATATATATATATATATATATATATAACATTTTTAAAGAAAATACACACACACACACAAAGGCGTGACCAAAGAGCCAGAGCTCAACCCCTGCAAACAGAACCAGGTGAGAATACACCTACACACACACACACACACACACACTAGTTGATAATGGACTGTTTTGTATTCGTATCCATGTGTACTATTGTCATGACCGACAGACACGTGAAGCTATATGTGTTTATGTGTACCTGTAATTAAACTGACATGTGTACGGTAATTATCTGTATGTGTCCATTTTAAAGGTACATATTAGTGAATGTTTATTTATGTAAATTGATTGACATATGTACGTATGCGCGCGTTTTGTGTTACTGTAATTTATATGGTTAACATGTATACGTTTGAATGACATAGTTTCCCATTACTGTCATATTTTTTGTTACTGTTTCGCTGTTCACTCTCACTCTCTGACCCCCGTCGACTAATTGTGCTCACGTGTGTTTGTTCAAGGTACGGTAACCATTGGCTTTTTACCCAATAATTTGCAACTATTTGCAAACAAACATTTCTAAAGATCATCTATGTTTCTGATAAATATTCTTTTTCCTAACATACAAGTCATCCACATAGTACCTAACCTCAGTCAGAAACACTTTTCTTACTATCTCTCACAACGTCTTTTGCATATATATCCTATCTTAATAAATTTATAATTTAAATTCATAACTGGCAACCCTCTTCTAGCCAGCGCCTTCAAGGCCACCAAACATCATTCCTTTCCATTAACCTCTCCCAAATTATCTTTTACACCAATTCACACACTAGAGGGCTTCATAGCTGAGTGGACAGCGCTCTCGACTCGTAATCCTAGGGTCAAAGTTCGATCCCCCGGTGATGGCGCAAACGAAAATCAGCAGAGTTTCATTCATTCTGATGCTCCTCTTACCAAGCAGTACATAGGTACTTGGGCACCTGTTACGGGCTGCTTTCTGGGTGTGTGTATGTGGAATTTTTTTTTTTATTAGCTAATAAAAATTGATTGACTGACAGTTGAGAGGCGGGCCGAAAGAGCAGAGCTCAACCCTCGCAAGAACAACTAGGTGAACACAACTAGATAAATACTAACTAAACACGATCTCGTATAATCTACTACACACGCTACCCCCCCCCCCCCCACCCCCCCACCTCCTCCGACTCCCTAAATCACTCTACCTAAGTCATTAAAAGTATAAAACAAATCAATTAATACACCAAAAATACTAACTATAAATAAAGGAACCAAATTTTAAACATACAGCGACTCCAGCGGGGTCTAGTCGGAGGAGAACGTGTTCTCATCTGGATAGATTGCGATCGAGCCTGTCGGAACGGTTGTGTAACTGCAAGGCACAAATATTTCTGTGTCCCCTCCTGTAGCTGCCTCTGTTTCGACAGGTTCCCCGGATAGCTGGAATTGGCCTGGCCCTAGGAAAGTGGGGAAGGGGTGAAATCCGTTGGGCCCACGGATGGATACCTTGGATCTGTAGACCTAGGGTAGGTCTAATCACCTGGGATTCGAACCCACGGTGGGAATCAGGAAGGAGATTTGGGGTAGGAGGGACACAAATGGTTCCTGGAACCAAAACTCACATAAATCGGACACTCACACACACACACACACACACACACACACCCTTATCCGAACATTCACAGGGACACACACACACACACCCATAGACTGTGATAAGGGAGACCCTCTGAGGGGACACAGATGGCCTCCTGAAACCACAGATGTAACCGGACACATAATCATCCGCACAGTCACAGGGACACCCGCACTCACCCGGACACTTACAATGACACTCACACTCACACACTCACACACATCCATAGACACAAACTGTGATAAGGGAGACCATCGGAGGGGACACAGATGGCCTCCTGGACCCACAGGCTCCATATCCATACAGGCTCAGATCAATATTTAAATATACATATATATTTATAAATATAACATTTTTAAAGAAAATACACACACACACACACACACACACACACACACACACACACACATATATATATATATAAAAAAAAATATATATATATATATATATATATATATATATATATATATATATATATATATATATATATATGAATATATATATATATATATATATATATATATATATATATATATATATATATATATATATATATATATATATAGGTATATATATATATATGTATATATATATATATATATATATATATATATATATATATATATATATATATATATATATATTTATATATATATATATATATATATATATATATATATATATATATATATATATATATAACATTTTTAAAGAAAATACACACACACACACAAAGGCGTGACCAAAGAGCCAGAGCTCAACCCCTGCAAACAGAACCAGGTGAGAATACACCTACACACACACACACACACACACACTAGTTGATAATGGAATGTTTTGTATTCGTATCCATGTGTACTATTGTCATGACCGACAGACACGTGAAGCTATATGTGTTTATGTGTACCTGTAATTAAACTGACATGTGTACGGTAATTATCTGTATGTGTCCATTTTAAAGGTACATATTAGTGAATGTTTATTTATGTAAATTGATTGACATATGTACGTATGCGCGCGTTTTGTGTTACTGTAATTTATATGGTTAACATGTATACGTTTGAATGACATAGTTTCCCATTACTGTCACATTTTTTGTTACTGTTTCGCTGTTCACTCTCACTCTCTGACCCCCGTCGACTAATTGTGCTCACGTGTGTTTGTTCAAGGTACGGTAACCATTGGCTTTTTACCCAATAATTTGCAACTATTTGCAAACAAACATTTCTAAAGATCATCTATGTTTCTGATAAATATTCTTTTTCCTAATATACAAGTCATCCACATAGTACCTAACCTCAGTTAGAAACACTTTTCTTACTATCTCTCACAACGTCTTTTGCATATATATCCTATCTTAATAAATTTATAATTTAAATTCATAACTGGCAACCCTCTTCTAGCCAGCGCCTTCAAGGCCACCAAACATCATTCCTTTCCATTAACCTCTCCCAAATTATCTTTTACACCAATTCACACACTAGAGGGCTTCATAGCTGAGTGGACAGCGCTCTCGACTCGTAATCCTAGGGTCAAAGTTCGATCCCCCGGTGATGGCGCAAACGAAAATCAGCAGAGTTTCATTCATTCTGATGCTCCTCTTACCTAGCAGTACATAGGTACTTGGGCACCTGTTACGGGCTGCTTTCTGGGTGTGTGTATGTGGAATTTTTTTTTTTATTAGCTAGTAAAAATTGATTGACTGACAGTTGAGAGGCGGGCCGAAAGAGCAGAGCTCAACCCTCGCAAGAACAACTAGGTGAACACAACTAGATAAATACTAACTAAACACGATCTCGTATAATCTACTACACACGCTACCCCCCCCCCCACCCCCCCACCTCCTCCGACTCCCTAAATCACTCTACCTAAGTCATTAAATATATAAAACAAATCAATTAATACACCAAAAATACTAACTATAAATAAAGGAACCAAATTTTAAACATACAACGACTCCAGCGTGGTCTAGTCGGAGGAGAACGTATTCTCATCTGGATAGATTGCGATCGAGCCTGTCGGAACGGTTGTGTAACTGCAGGGCACAAATATTTGTGTGTCCCCTCCTGTTGCTGCCTCTGTTTCGACAGGTTCCCCGGATAGCTGGAATTGGCCTGGCCCTAGGAAAGTGGGTAAGGGGTGAAATCCGTTGGGCCCACGGATGGATACCTTGGATCCGTAAACCTAGGGTAGGTCTAATCACCTGGGATTCGAACCCAAGGTGGGAATCAGGAAGGAGATTTGGGGTAGGAGGGACACAAATGGTTCCTGGAACCAAACCTCACATAAATCCGGACACTCACACACACACACTCACAACACACACACACACACACACACACACCCTTATCCGCACATTCACAGGGACACACACACACACACACCCATAGACTGTGATAAGGGAGACCCTCTGAGGGGACACAGATGGCCTCCTGAAACCACAGATGTAACCGGACACATAATCATCCGGACAGTCACAGGGACACCCGCACTCACCCGGACACGTACAATGACACTCACACTCACACACTCACACACATCCATAGACACAAACTGTGATAAGGGAGACCATCTGAGGGGACACAGATGGCCTCCTGGACCCACAGGCTCCATATCCATACAGGCTCAGATCAATATTTAAATATACATATATATTTATAAATATAACATTTTTAAAGAAAATACACACACACACACACACACACACACACACACACACACACACACACACACACACACACACACACACACATATATATATATATATGAATATATATATATATATATATTATATATATATATATATATATATATATATATATATATACATATATATATATATAGGTATATATATATGTATATATATATATATATATATATATATATATTATATATATATATATATATATATATATATATATATATATATATATATATATATATATATATATATATATATAACATTTTTAAAGAAAATACACACACACACACAAAGGCGTGACCAAAGAGCCAGAGCTCAACCCCTGCAAACAGAACCAGGTGAGAATACACCTACACACACACACACACACACACACACTAGTTGATAATGGACTGTTTTGTATTCGTATCCATGTGTACTATTGTCATGACCGACAGACACGTGAAGCTATATGTGTTTATGTGTACCTGTAATTAAACTGACATGTGTACGGTAATTATCTGTATGTGTCCATTTTAAAGGTACATATTAGTGAATGTTTATTTATGTAAATTGATTGACATATGTACGTATGCGCGCGTTTTGTGTTACTGTAATTTATATGGTTAACATGTATACGTTTGAATGACATAGTTTCCCATTACTGTCATATTTTTTGTTACTGTTTCGCTGTTCACTCTCACTCTCTGACCCCCGTCGACTAATTGTGCTCACGTGTGTTTGTTCAAGGTACGGTAACCATTGGCTTTTTACCCAATAATTTGCAACTATTTGCAAACAAACATTTCTAAAGATCATCTATGTTTCTGATAAATATTCTTTTTCCTAACATACAAGTCATCCACATAGTACCTAACCTCAGTCAGAAACACTTTTCTTACTATCTCTCACAACGTCTTTTGCATATATATCCTATCTTAATAAATTTATAATTTAAATTCATAACTGGCAACCCTCTTCTAGCCAGCGCCTTCAAGGCCACCAAACATCATTCCTTTCCATTAACCTCTCCCAAATTATCTTTTACACCAATTCACACACTAGAGGGCTTCATAGCTGAGTGGACAGCGCTCTCGACTCGTAATCCTAGGGTCAAAGTTCGATCCCCCGGTGATGGCGCAAACGAAAATCAGCAGAGTTTCATTCATTCTGATGCTCCTCTTACCAAGCAGTACATAGGTACTTGGGCACCTGTTACGGGCTGCTTTCTGGGTGTGTGTATGTGGAATTTTTTTTTTTATTAGCTAATAAAAATTGATTGACTGACAGTTGAGAGGCGGGCCGAAAGAGCAGAGCTCAACCCTCGCAAGAACAACTAGGTGAACACAACTAGATAAATACTAACTAAACACGATCTCGTATAATCTACTACACACGCTACCCCCCCCCCCCCCACCCCCCCACCTCCCTCCGACTCCCTAAATCACTCTACCTAAGTCATTAAAAATATAAAACAAATCAATTAATACACCAAAAATACTAACTATAAATAAAGGAACCAAATTTTAAACATACAGCGACTCCAGCGGGGTCTAGTCGGAGGAGAACGTGTTCTCATCTGGATAGATTGCGATCGAGCCTGTCGGAAACGGTTGTGTAACTGCAAGGCACAAATATTTCTGTGTCCCCTCCTGTAGCTGCCTCTGTTTCGACAGGTTCCCCGGATAGCTGGAATTGGCCTGGCCCTAGGAAAGTGGGGAAGGGGTGAAATCCGTTGGGCCCACGGATGGATACCTTGGATCTGTAGACCTAGGGTAGGTCTAATCACCTGGGATTCGAACCCACGGTGGGAATCAGGAAGGAGATTTGGGGTAGGAGGGACACAAATGGTTCCTGGAACCAAAACTCACATAAATCGGACACTCACAACACACACACACACACACACACACACACACACCTTATCCGAACATTCACAGGGACACACACACACACACCCATAGACTGTGATAAGGGAGACCCTCTGAGGGGACACAGATGGCCTCCTGAAACCACAGATGTAACCGGACACATAATCATCCGCACAGTCACAGGGACACCCGCACTCACCCGGACACTTACAATGACACTCACACTCACACACTCACACACATCCATAGACACAAACTGTGATAAGGGAGACCATCGGAGGGGACACAGATGGCCTCCTGGACCCACAGGCTCCATATCCATACAGGCTCAGATCAATATTTAAATATACATATATATTTATAAATATAACATTTTTAAAAGAAAATACACACACACACACACACACACACACACACACACACACACACACACACATATATATATATATATAAAATATATATATATATATATATATATATATATATATATATATATATATATATATGATATATATATATATATATATATATATATATATATATATATATATATATATATATTTTTATATATATATAGGTATATATATATATATATATATATATATATATATATATATATATATATATATATATATATATATATATATATAACATTTTTAAAGAAAATACACACACACACACAAAGGCGTGACCAAAGAGCCAGAGCTCAACCCCTGCAAACAGGAACCAGGTGAGAATACACCTACACACACACACACACACACACACTAGTTGATAATGGAATGTTTTGTATTCGTATCCATGTGTACTATTGTCATGACCGACAGACACGTGAAGCTATATGTGTTTATGTGTACCTGTATTAAACTGACATGTGTACGGTAATTATCTGTATGTGTCCATTTTAAAGGTACATATTAGTGAATGTTTATTTATGTAAATTGATTGACATATGTACGTATGCGCGCGTTTTGTGTTACTGTAATTTATATGGTTAACATGTATACGTTTGAATGACATAGTTTCCCATTACTGTCACATTTTTTGTTACTGTTTCGCTGTTCACTCTCACTCTCTGACCCCCGTCGACTAATTGTGCTCACGTGTGTTTGTTCAAGGTACGGTAACCATTGGCTTTTTACCCAATAATTTGCAACTATTTGCAAACAAACATTTCTAAAGATCATCTATGTTTCTGATAAATATTCTTTTTCCTAACATACAAGTCATCCACATAGTACCTAACCTCAGTCAGAAACACTTTTCTTACTATCTCTCACAACGTCTTTTGCATATATATCCTATCTTAATAAATTTATAATTTAAATTCATAACTGGCAACCCTCTTCTAGCCAGCGCCTTCAAGGCCACCAAACATCATTCCTTTCCATTAACCTCTCCCAAATTATCTTTTACACCAATTCACACACTAGAGGGCTTCATAGCTGAGTGGACAGCGCTCTCGACTCGTAATCCTAGGGTCAAAGTTCGATCCCCCGGTGATGGCGCAAACGAAAATCAGCAGAGTTTCATTCATTCTGATGCTCCTCTTACCAAGCAGTACATAGGTACTTGGGCACCTGTTACGGGCTGCTTTCTGGGTGTGTGTATGTGGAATTTTTTTTTTATTAGCTAATAAAAATTGATTGACTGACAGTTGAGAGGCGGGCCGAAAGAGCAGAGCTCAACCCTCGCAAGAACAACTAGGTGAACACAACTAGATAAATACTAACTAAACACGATCTCGTATAATCTACTACACACGCTACCCCCCCCCCCCACCCCCCCACCTCCTCCGACTCCCTAAATCACTCTACCTAAGTCATTAAAAATATAAAACAAATCAATTAATACACCAAAAATACTAACTATAATAAAGGAACCAAATTTTAAACATACAGCGACTCCAGCGGGGTCTAGTCGGAGGAGAACGTGTTCTCATCTGGATAGATTGCGATCGAGCCTGTCGGAACGGTTGTGTAACTGCAAGGGCACAAATATTTCTGTGTCCCCTCCTGTAGCTGCCTCTGTTTCGACAGGTTCCCCGGATAGCTGGAATTGGCCTGGCCCTAGGAAAGTGGGGAAGGGGTGAAATCCGTTGGGCCCACGGATGGATACCTTGGATCTGTAGACCTAGGGTAGGTCTAATCACCTGGGATTCGAACCCACGGTGGGAATCAGGAAGGAGATTTGGGGTAGGAGGGACACAAATGGTTCCTGGAACCAAAACTCACATAAATCGGACACTCACACACACACACACACACACACACACACACACACACACACACACACACACACACACACACACACACACACACACACCCTTATCCGAACATTCACAGGGACACACACACACACCCATAGACTGTGATAAGGGAGACCCTCTGAGGGGACACAGATGGCCTCCTGAAACCACAGATGTAACCGGACACATAATCATCCGCACAGTCACAGGGACACCCGCACTCACCCGGACACTTACAATGACACTCACACTCACACACTCACACACATCCATAGACACAAACTGTGATAAGGGAGACCATCGGAGGGGACACAGATGGCCTCCTGGACCCACAGGCTCCATATCCATACAGGCTCAGATCAATATTTAAATATACATATATATTTATAAATATAACATTTTTAAAGAAAATACACACACACACACACACACACACACACACATATATATATATATATATATATTATATATAAATATATATATATATATATATATATATATATATATATGTTTACCTAATAGCCAGAACGCACTTCTCAGCCTACTATTCAAGGCCCGATTTGCCTAATAAGCTAAGTTTTCATGAATTAATGTTTTTTCGTCTACCTAACCTACCTAACCTAACCTAACCTAGCTTTTTTTGGCTACCTAACCTAACCTTACCTATAAATATAGGTTAGGTTAGGTTAGGTAGGGTTGGTTAGGTTCGGTCATATATCTACGTTAGTTTTAACTCCAATAAAAAAAAATTGACCTCATACATAGAGAAAAGGGTTGCTTTACCATTTCATAAGAAAAAAATTATAGTAAATATATTAATTCAGATAATCATAGATATGATAAGATATAATACTGAATATAGATATATATATATATAGTATATATATATATATATATATATATATATATATATATAGGTATATATAATTATAATATATATAGTATATATATACTAATATATATATATATATATATATATATATATTTATATATATATATATATATATATTATATATATATTATATATATATATATCTATATATTATATATATATATATATATATATATATATATATAACATTTTTAAAGAAAATACACACACACACACAAAGGCGTGACCAAAGAGCCAGAGCTCAACCCCTGCAAACAGAACCAGGTGAGAATACACCTACACACACACACAACACACACACACTAGTTGATAATGGAATGTTTTGTATTCGTATCCATGTGTACTATTGTCATGACCGACAGGACACTGAAGCTATATGTGTTTATGTGTACCTGTAATTAAACTGACATGTGTACGGTAATTATCTGTATGTGTCCATTTTAAAGGTACATATTAGTGAATGTTTATTTATGTAAATTGATTGACATATGTACGTATGCGCGCGTTTTGTGTTACTGTAATTTATATGGTTAACATGTATACGTTTGAATGACATAGTTTCCCATTACTGTCACATTTTTTGTTACTGTTTCGCTGTTCACTCTCACTCTCTGACCCCCGTCGACTAATTGTGCTCACGTGTGTTTGTTCAAGGTACGGTAACCATTGGCTTTTTACCCAATAATTTGCAACTATTTGCAAACAAACATTTCTAAAGATCATCTATGTTTCTGATAAATATTCTTTTTCCTAACATACAAGTCATCCACATAGTACCTAACCTCAGTCAGAAACACTTTTCTTACTATCTCTCACAACGTCTTTTGCATATATATCCTATCTTAATAAATTTATAATTTAAATTCATAACTGGCAACCCTCTTCTAGCCAGCGCCTTCAAGGCCACCAAACATCATTCCTTTCCATTAACCTCTCCCAAATTATCTTTTACACCAATTCACACACTAGAGGGCTTCATAGCTGAGTGGACAGCGCTCTCGACTCGTAATCCTAGGGTCAAAGTTCGATCCCCCGGTGATGGCGCAAACGAAAATCAGCAGAGTTTCATTCATTCTGATGCTCCTCTTACCAAGCAGTACATAGGTACTTGGGCACCTGTTACGGGCTGCTTTCTGGGTGTGTGTATGTGGAATTTTTTTTTTATTAGCTAATAAAAATTGATTGACTGACAGTTGAGAGGCCGGGCCGAAAGAGCAGAGCTCAACCCTCGCAAGAACAACTAGGTGAACACAACTAGATAAATACTAACTAAACACGATCTCGTATAATCTACTACACACGCTACCCCCCCCCCCCCCACCCCCCCACCTCCTCCGACTCCCTAAATCACTCTACCTAAGTCATTAAAAATATAAAACAAATCAATTAATACACCAAAAATACTAACTATAAATAAAGGAACCAAATTTTAAACATACAGCGACTCCAGCGGGGTCTAGTCGGAGGAGAACGTGTTCTCATCTGGATAGATTGCGATCGAGCCTGTCGGAACGGTTGTGTAACTGCAAGGCACAAATATTTATGTGTCCCCTCCTGTAGCTGCCTCTGTTTCGACAGGTTCCCCGGATAGCTGGAATTGGCCTGGCCCTAGGAAAGTGGGGAAGGGGTGAAATCCGTTGGGCCCACGGATGGATACCTTGGATCTGTAGACCTAGGGTAGGTCTAATCACCTGGGATTCGAACCCACGGTGGGAATCAGGAAGGAGATTTGG
>NW_027189721.1:35000-42500 GCF_040958095.1 Procambarus clarkii
TAAGGGAGACCCTCTGAGGGGACACAGATGGCCGCCTGAAACCAAGATGTAACCGGACACATAATCATCCGGACAGTCACAGGACACCCGCACTCACACCGGACACGTACAATGACACTCACACTCACACAGCTCACACACATCCATAGACACAAACTGTGATAAGGGAGACCATCTGAGGGGGACACAGATGGCCTCCTGGACCCACAGGCTCCATATCCATACAGGCTCAGATCAATATTTAAATATACATATATATTTATAAATATAACATTTTTAAAGAAAATACACACACACACACACACACACACACACACACACACACACACACACACACACACATATATATATATATAAATATATATATATATATATATATATATATATATATATATATATATATATATATATATATATATATATATATATATATATATATATATATATATATATATATGTCGTACCTAGAAGCCAGAACGCACTTCTCAGCCTACTATGCAAGGCTCGATTTGCCTAATAAGCCAAGTTTTCATGAATTAATGTTTTTTCGACTACCTAACCTACCTAACCTAACCTAACCTAACTTTTTCTGCTACCTAACCGAACCTAACCTATAAAGATAGGTTAGGTTAGGTTAGGTAGGGTTGGTTAGGATCGGTCATATATCTACGTTAATTTTAACACCATTAAAAAAATTGACTTCATACATAATGAAATGGGTAGCTTTATCATATCATAAGAAAAAAATTAGAGAAAATATATTAATTCAGGAAAACTTAGCTTATTAGGCAAATCTGGCCTTGCATATTAGGCTGAGAAGTGCGTTCTGGCTACTAGGTACGACATATATATATATATATATATATATATATATATATATTATATATATATATATATATATATATATATATATATATATATATATATATATATATATATATATATATATATATATATATATATAACATTTTTAAAGAAAATACACACACACACACAAAGGCGTGACCAAAGAGCCAGAGCTCAACCCCTGCAAACAGAACCAGGTGAGAATACACCTACACACACACACACACACACACACTAGTTGATAATGGAATGTTTTGTATTCGTATCCATGTGTACTATTGTCATGACCGACAGACACGTGAAGCTATATGTGTTTATGTGTACCTGTAATTAAACTGACATGTGTACGGTAATTATCTGTATGTGTCCATTTTAAAGGTACATATTAGTGAATGTTTATTTATGTAAATTGATTGACATATGTACGTATGCGCGCGTTTTGTGTTACTGTAATTTATATGGTTAACATGTATACGTTTGAATGACATAGTTTCCCATTACTGTCACATTTTTTGTTACTGTTTCGCTGTTCACTCTCACTCTCTGACCCCCGTCGACTAATTGTGCTCACGTGTGTTTGTTCAAGGTACGGTAACCATTGGCTTTTTACCCAATAATTTGCAACTATTTGCAAACAAACATTTCTAAAGATCATCTATGTTTCTGATAAATATTCTTTTTCCTAACATACAAGTCATCCACATAGTACCTAACCTCAGTCAGAAACACTTTTCTTACTATCTCTCACAACGTCTTTTGCATATATATCCTATCTTAATAAATTTATAATTTAAATTCATAACTGGCAACCCTCTTCCTAGCCAGTGCCTTCAAGGCCACCAAACATCATTCCTTTCCATTAACCTCTCCCAAATTATCTTTTACACCAATTCACACACTAGAGGGCTTTATAGCTGAGTGGACAGCGCTCTCGACTCGTAATCCTAGGGTCAAAGTTCGATCCCCGGTGATGGCGCAAACGAAAATCAGCAGAGTTTCATTCATTCTGATGCTCCTCTTACCAAGCAGTACATAGGTACTTGGGCACCTGTTACGGGCTGCTTTCTGGGTGTGTGTATGTGGAATTTTTTTTTTTATTAGCTAATAAAAATTGATTGACTGACAGTTGAGAGGCGGGCCGAAAGAGCAGAGCTCAACCCTCGCAAGAACAACTAGGTGAACACAACTAGATAAATACTAACTAAACACGATCTCGTATAATCTACTACACACGCTACCCACCCCCCCCCCCCACCCCCCCACCTCCTACGACTCCCTAAATCACTCTACCTAAGTCATTAAAAATATAAAACAAATCAATTAATACACCAAAAATACTAACTATAAATAAAGGAACCAAATTTTAAACATACAGCGACTCCAGCGGGGTCTAGTCGGAGGAGAACGTGTTCTCATCTGGATAGATTGCGATCGAGCCTGTCGGAACGGTTGTGTAACTGCAGGGCACAAATATTTCTGTGTCCCCTCCTGTAGCTGCCTCTGTTTCGACAGGTTCCCCGGATAGCTGGAATTGGCCTGGCCCTAGGAAAGTGGGGAAGGGGTGAAATCCGTTGGGCCCACGGATGGATACCTTGGATCTGTAGACCTAGGGTAGGTCTAATCACCTGGGATTCGAACCCACGGTGGGAATCAGGAAGGAGATTTGGGGTAGGAGGGACACAAATGGTTCCTGGAACCAAACCTCACATAAATCGGACACTCACACACACACACCACACACACACACACACACACACACACACACACACACACACACACACACACACACACACACCCTTATCCGAACATTCACAGGGACACACACACACACACCCCATAGACTGTGATAAGGGAGACCCTCTGAGGGGACACAGATGGCCTCATGAAACCACAGATGTAACCGGACACATAATCATCCGCACAGTCACCAGGGACACCCGCACTCACCCGGACACTTACAATGACACTCACACTCACACACTCACACACATCCATATAGACACAAACTGTGATAAGGGAGACCATCGGAGGGGACACAGATGGCCTCCTGGACCCACAGGCTCCATAGCCATACAGGCTCAGATCAATATTTAAATATACATATCATTTTATAAATATAACATTTTAAAGAAAATACACACACACACACACACACACACACACACACACACCACACACACACACACACAATATATATATATATATTATATATATAGATATATAAATATATATATATATATATATATATATATATATATATATATATATAGAATATGATATATATATATATATTATATATAGTATATATATATATATATATATATATATATATATAGATATATATGTAGTATATATATATATATGTATATATAATATATATATATATATATATTATATATATATATATATATATTTATATATATATATATATATATATATATATATATATAATATATATATATATATATATATATATATATATATTATATATATATATAACATTTTTAAAGAAAATACACACACACACACAAAGGCGTGACCAAAAGAGCCAGAGCTCAACCCCTGCAAACAGAACCAGGTGAGAATACACCTACACACACACACACACACAACACACTAGTTGATAATGGAATGTTTTGTATTCGTATCCATGTGTACTATTGTCATGACCGACAGACACGTGAAGCTATATGTGTTTATGTGTACCTGTAATTAAACTGACATGTGTACGGTAATTATCTGTATGTGTCCATTTTAAAGGTACATATTAGTGAATGTTTATTTATGTAAATTGATTGACATATGTACGTATGCGCGCGTTTTGTGTTACTGTAATTTATATGGTTAACATGTATACGTTTGAATGACATAGTTTCCCATTACTGTCACATTTTTTGTTACCTGTTTCGCTGTTCACGTCTCACTCTCTGAACCCCCGTCGACTAATTGTGCTCACGTGTGTTTGTTCAAGGTACGGTAACCATTGGCTTTTTTACCCAATAATTTGCAACTATTTGCAAACAAACATTTCTAAAGATCATCTATGTTTCTGATAAATATTCTTTTCCTAACATACAAGTCATCCACATAGTACCTAACCTCAGTCAGAAACACTTTTCTTACTATCTCTCACAACGTCTTTTGCATATATATCCTATCTTAATAAATTTATAATTTAAATTCATACTGGCAACCCTCTTCTAGCCAGCGCTTCAAGGCCACCAAACATCATTCCTTTCCATTAACCTCTCCCAAATTATCTTTTACACCAATTCACACACTAGGAGGGCTTTATAGCTGAGTGGACAGCGCTCTCGACTCGTAATCCTAGGGTCAAAGTTCGATCCCCCGGTGATGGCGCAAACGAAAATCAGCAGAGTTTCATTCATTCTGATGCTCCTCTTACCAAGCAGTACATAGGTACTTTGGGCACCTGTTACGGGCTGCTTTCTGGGTGTGTGTATGTGGAATTTTTTTTTTTATTAGCTAATAAAAATTGATTGACTGACAGTTGAGAGCGGGCCGAAAGAGCAGAGCTCAACCCTCGCAAGAACAACTAGGTGAACACAACTAGATAAATACTAACTAAACACGATCTCGTATAATCTACTACACACGCTACCACCCCCCCCCCCACCCCCCCACCTCCTACGACTCCCTAAATCACTCTACCTAAGTCATTAAAAATATAAAACAAATCAATTAATACACCAAAAATACTAACTATAAATAAAGGAACCAAATTTTAAACATACAGCGACTCCAGCGGGGTCCTAGTCGGAGGAGAACGTGTTCTCATCTGGATAGATTGCGATCGAGCCTGTCGGAACGGTTGTGTAACTGCAGGGCACAAATATTTCTGTGTCCCCTCCTGTAGCTGCCTCTGTTTCGACAGGTTCCCCGGATAGCTGGAATTGGCCTGGCCCTAGGAAAGTGGGGGAAGGGGTGAAATCCGTTGGGCCCACGGATGGATACCTTGGATCTGTAGACCTAGGGTAGGTCTAATCACCTGGGATTCGAACCCACGGTGGGAATCAGGAAGGAGATTTGGGGTAGGAGGGACACAAATGGTTCCTGGAACCAAACCTCACATAAATCGGACACTCACAACACACACACACACACACACACACACACACACACACACACACACACACACACACACACACACACACACCTTATCCGAACATTCACAGGGACACACACACACACACCCATAGACTGTGATAAGGGAGACCCTCTGAGGGGACACAGATGGCCTCCTGAAACCACAGATGTAACCGGACACATAATCATCCGCACAGTCACAGGGACACCCGCACTCACCCGGACACTTACAATGACACTCACACTCACACACTCACACACATCCATAGACACAAACTGTGATAAGGGAGACCATCGGAGGGGACACAGATGGCCTCCTGGACCCACAGGCTCCATATCCATACAGGCTCAGATCAATACTTTAAATAACGTACATATATTTATAAATATAACATTTTTAAAACGAAAAATAACCACACACAGCACACCCACACACGACACACACACACACACACACACACACATATATATATATATATATATATTATATATATATATATATATATATATATATATATATATATATATATATATATATAGATATATATAATAGATATATATATATATATATATATATATATATATATATACATATATATATATATACCTATATATATATATATATATATTATATATATATATATATATATATATATATATATATATTCATATATATATATATTATATATATATATATATATATATATATATATATATATATATTATATATATATATATATTATATATATATATATGTGTGTGTGTGTGTGTGTGTGTGTGTGTGTGTGTGTGTGTATTTTCTTTAAAAATGTTATATTTATAAATATATATGTATATTTAAATATTGATCTGAGCCTGTATGGATATGGAGCCTGTGGGTCCAGGAGGCCATCTGTGTCCCCTCCGATGGTCTCCCTTATCACAGTTTGTGTCTATGGATGTGTGTGAGTGTGTGAGTGTGAGTGTCATTGTAAGTGTCCGGGTGAGTGCGGGTGTCCCTGTGACTGTGCGGATGATTATGTGTCCGGTTACATCTGTGGTTTCATGAGGCCATCTGTGTCCCCTCAGAGGGTCTCCCTTATCACAGTCTATGGGTGTGTGTGTGTGTGTCCCTGTGAATGTTCGGATAAGGGTGTGTGTGTGTGTGTGTGTGTGTGTGTGTGTGTGTGTGTGTGTGTGTGTGTGTGTGTGTGTGTGTGTGAGTGTCCGATTTATGTGAGGTTTGGTTCCAGGAACCATTTGTGTCCCTCCTACCCCAAATCTCCTTCCTGATTCCCACCGTGGGTTCGAATCCCAGGTGATTAGACCTACCCTAGGTCTACAGATCCAAGGTATCCATCCGTGGGCCCAACGGATTTCACCCCTTCCCCACTTTCCTAGGGCCAGGCCAATTCCAGCTATCCGGGGAACCTGTCGAAACAGAGGCAGCTACAGGAGGGGACACAGAAATATTTGTGCCCTGCAGTTACACAACCGTTCCGACAGGCTCGATCGCAATCTATCCAGATGAGAACACGTTCTCCTCCGACTAGACCCCGCTGGAGTCGCTGTATGTTTAAAATTTGGTTCCTTTATTTATAGTTAGTATTTTTGGTGTATTAATTGATTTGTTTTATATTTTTAATGACTTAGGTAGAGTGATTTAGGGAGTCGGAGGAGGTGGGGGGGTGGGGGGGGGGGGGGTAGCGTGTGTAGTAGATTATACGAGATCGTGTTTAGTTAGTATTTATCTAGTTGTGTTCACCTAGTTGTTCTTGCGAGGGTTGAGCTCTGCTCTTTCGGCCCGCCTCTCAACTGTCAGTCAATCAATTTTTATTAGCTAATAAAAAAAAAAATTCCACATACACACACCCAGAAAGCAGCCGTAACAGGTGCCCAAGTACCTATGTACTGCTTGGTAAGAGGAGCATCAGAATGAATGAAACTCTGCTGATTTTCGTTTGCGCCATCACCGGGGGATCGAACTTTGACCCTAGGATTACGAGTCGAGAGCGCTGTCCACTCAGCTATGAAGCCCTCTAGTGTGTGAATTGGTGTAAAAGATAATTTGGGAGAGGTTAATGGAAAGGAATGATGTTTGGTGGCCTTGAAGGCGCTGGCTAGAAGAGGGTTGCCAGTTATGAATTTAAATTATAAATTTATTAAGATAGGATATATATGCAAAAGACGTTGTGAGAGATAGTAAGAAAAGTGTTTCTGACTGAGGTTAGGTACTATGTGGATGACTTGTATGTTAGGAAAAAGAATATTTATCAGAAACATAGATGATCTTTAGAAATGTTTGTTTGCAAATAGTTGCAAATTATTGGGTAAAAAGCCAATGGTTACCGTACCTTGAACAAACACACGTGAGCACAATTAGTCGACGGGGGTCAGAGAGTGAGAGTGAACAGCGAAACAGTAACAAAAAATGTGACAGTAATGGGAAACTATGTCATTCAAACGTATACATGTTAACCATATAAATTACAGTAACACAAAACGCGCGCATACGTACATATGTCAATCAATTTACATAAATAAACATTCACTAATATGTACCTTTAA
>NW_027189721.1:47500-57500 GCF_040958095.1 Procambarus clarkii
TGTGTGTGTGTATTTTCTTTAAAAATGTTATATATTATATATATATATATATATATATATATATATATATATATATATATATATATATATATATATATATAATATATATATATAAATATATATATATATATATATATATATATATATATATACCTATATATATATATACTATATATATATATAATATATATATATATATATATATATATATATATTCATATATATATATATATATATATATATATATATATATATATATATATATATTTATATATATATATATATATATATATATTATATATATAATATATGTGTGTGTGTGTGTGTGTGTGTGTGTGTGTGTGTGTGTGTGTGTATTTTCTTTAAAAATGTTATATTTATAATATATATGTATATTTAAATATTGATCTGAGCCTGTATGGATATGGAGCCTGTGGGTCCAGGAGGCCATCTGTGTCCCCTCCGATGGTCTCCCTTATCACAGGTTTGTGTCTATGGATGTGTGTGAGTGTGTGAGTGTGAGTGTCATTGTAAGTGTCCGGGTGAGTGCGGGTGTCCCTGTGACTGTGCGGATGATTATGTGTCCGGTTACATCTGTGGTTTCAGGAGGCCATCTGTGTCCCCTCAGAGGGTCTCCCTTATCACAGTCTATGGGTGTGTGTGTGTGTGTCCCTGTGAATGTTCGGATAAGGGTGTGTGTGTGTGTGTGTGTGTGTGTGTGTGTGTGTGTGTGTGTGTGTGTGTGTGTGTGTGTGTGTGTGTGTGTGTGAGTGTCCGATTTATGTGAGTTTGGTTCCAGGAACCATTTGTGTCCCTCCTACCCCAAATCTCCTTCCTGATTCCCACCGTGGGTTCGAATCCCAGGTGATTAGACCTACCCTAGGTCTACAGATCCAAGGTATCCATCCGTGGGCCCAACGGATTTCACCCCTTCCCCACTTTCCTAGGGCCAGGCCAATTCCAGCTATCCGGGGAACCTGTCGAAACAGAGGCAGCTACAGGAGGGGACACAGAAATATTTGTGCCCTGCAGTTACACAACCGTTCCGACAGGCTCGATCGCAATCTATCCAGATGAGAACACGTTCTCCTCCGACTAGACCCCGCTGGAGTCGCTGTATGTTTAAAATTTGGTTCCTTTATTTATAGTTAGTATTTTTGGTGTATTAATTGATTTGTTTTATATTTTTAATGACTTAGGTAGAGTGATTTAGGGAGTCGGAGGAGGTGGGGGGGTGGGGGGGGGGGTGGGGTAGCGTGTGTAGTAGATTATACGAGATCGTGTTTAGTTAGTATTTATCTAGTTGTGTTCACCTAGTTGTTCTTGCGAGGGTTGAGCTCTGCTCTTTCGGCCCGCCTCTCAACTGTCAGTCAATCAATTTTTATTAGCTAATAAAAAAAAAATTCCACATACACACACCCAGAAAGCAGCCCGTAACAGGTGCCCAAGTACCTATGTACTGCTTGGTAAGAGGAGCATCAGAATGAATGAAACTCTGCTGATTTTCGTTTGCGCCATCACCGGGGGATCGAACTTTGACCCTAGGATTACGAGTCGAGAGCGCTGTCCACTCAGCTATGAAGCCCTCTAGTGTGTGAATTGGTGTAAAAGATAATTTGGGAGAGGTTAATGGAAAGGAATGATGTTTGGTGGCCTTGAAGGCGCTGGCTAGAAGAGGGTTGCCAGTTATGAATTTAAATTATAAATTTATTAAGATAGGATATATATGCAAAAGACGTTGTGAGAGATAGTAAGAAAAGTGTTTCTGACTGAGGTTAGGTACTATGTGGATGACTTGTATGTTAGGAAAAAGAATATTTATCAGAAACATAGATGATCTTTAGAAATGTTTGTTTGCAAATAGTTGCAAATTATTGGGTAAAAAGCCAATGGTTACCGTACCTTGAACAAACACACGTGAGCACAATTAGTCGACGGGGGTCAGAGAGTGAGAGTGAACAGCGAAACAGTAACAAAAAATGTGACAGTAATGGGAAACTATGTCATTCAAACGTATACATGTTAACCATATAAATTACAGTAACACAAAACGCGCGCATACGTACATATGTCAATCAATTTACATAAATAAACCATTCACTAATATGTACCTTTAAAATGGACACATACAGATAATTACCGTACACATGTCAGTTTAATTACAGGTACACATAAACACATATAGCTTTCACGTGTCTGTCGGTCATGACAATAGTACACATCGATACGAATACAAAACATTCCATTATCAACTAGTGTGTGTGTGGTGTGTGTGTGTGTAGGTGTATTCTCACCTGGTTCTGTTGCAGGGGTGAGCTCTGGCTCTTTGGTCACGCCTTTGTGTGTGTGTGTGTATTTTCTTTAAAAATGTTATATATATATATATATATATATATATATATATATAATATATATATTATATATATATATATATATAATATATATATATATATAAATATATATATATATATATATATATATATATATATATATATATATACATATATATATATATACCTATATATATATATATATATATATATATATATATATAGATATATATATATATATATATATATATATATATATATATAATTTTTTTCTTATGAAATGGTAAAGCAACCCTTTTCTCTATGTATGAGGTCAATTTTTTTTTATTGGAGTTAAAACTAACGTAGATATATGACCGAACCTAACCAACCCTACCTAACCTAACCTAACCTATATTTATAGGTAAGGTTAGGTTAGGTAGCCAAAAAAAGCTAGGTTAGGTTAGGTTAGGTAGGTTAGGTAGACGAAAAAACATTAATTCATGAAAACTTAGCTTATTAGGCAAATCGGGCCTTGAATAGTAGGCTGAGAAGTGCGTTCTGGCTATTAGGTACAACATATATATATATATATATATATATATATATATATATATTTATATATATATATATATATATATATATATGTGTGTGTGTGTGTGTGTGTGTGTGTGTGTGTATTTTCTTTAAAAATGTTATATTTATAAATATATATGTATATTTAAATATTGATCTGAGCCTGTATGGATATGGAGCCTGTGGGTCCAGGAGGCCATCTGTGTCCCCTCCGATGGTCTCCCTTATCACAGTTTGTGTCTATGGATGTGTGTGAGTGTGTGAGTGTGAGTGTCATTGTAAGTGTCCGGGTGAGTGCGGGTGTCCCTGTGACTGTGCGGATGATTATGTGTCCGGTTACATCTGTGGTTTCAGGAGGCCATCTGTGTCCCTCAGAGGGTCTCCCTTATCACAGTCTATGGGTGTGTGTGTGTGTGTCCCTGTGAATGTTCGGATAAGGGTGTGTGTGTGTGTGTGGTGTGTGTGTGTGTGTGTGTGTGTGTGTGTGTGTGGTGTGTGTGTGTGTGTGTGAGTGTCCGATTTATGTGAGTTTTGGTTCCAGGAACCATTTGTGTCCCTCCTACCCCAAATCTCCTTCCTGATTCCCACCGTGGGTTCGAATCCCAGGTGATTAGACCTACCCTAGGTCTACAGATCCAAGGTATCCATCCGTGGGCCCAACGGATTTCACCCCTTCCCCACTTTCCTAGGGCCAGGCCAATTCCAGCTATCCGGGGAACCTGTCGAAACAGAGGCAGCTAACAGGAGGGGACACAGAAATATTTGTGCCCTGCAGTTACACAACCGTTCCGACAGGCTCGATCGCAATCTATCCAGATGAGAACACGTTCTCCTCCGACTAGACCCCGCTGGAGTCGCTGTATGTTTAAAATTTGGTTCCTTTATTTATAGTTAGTATTTTTGGTGTATTAATTGATTTGTTTTATATATTTAATGACTTAGGTAGAGTGATTTAGGGAGTCGGAGGAGGTGGGGGGGTGGGGGGGGGGGTGGGTAGCGTGTGTAGTAGATTATACGAGATCGTGTTTAGTTAGTATTTATCTAGTTGTGTTCACCTAGTTGTTCTTGCGAGGGTTGAGCTCTGCTCTTTCGGCCCGCCTCTCAACTGTCAGTCAATCAATTTTTATTAGCTAATAAAAAAAAAAATTCCACATACACACACCCAGAAAGCAGCCCGTAACAGGTGCCCAAGTACCTATGTACTGCTATGGTAAGAGGAGCATCAGAATGAATGAAACTCTGCTGATTTTCGTTTGCGCCATCACCGGGGGATCGAACTTTGACCCTAGGATTACGAGTCGAGAGCGCTGTCCACTCAGCTATGAAGCCCTCTAGTGTGTGAATTGGTGTAAAAGATAATTTGGGAGAGGTTAATGGAAAGGAATGATGTTTGGTGGCCTTGAAGGCGCTGGCTAGAAGAGGGTTGCCAGTTATGAATTTAAATTATAAATTTATTAAGATAGGATATATATGCAAAAGACGTTGTGAGAGATAGTAAGAAAAGTGTTTCTGACTGAGGTTAGGTACTATGTGGATGACTTGTATGTTAGGAAAAAGAATATTTATCAGAAACATAGATGATCTTTAGAAATGTTTGTTTGCAAATAGTTGCAAATTATTGGGTAAAAAGCCAATGGTTACCGTACCTTGAACAAACACACGTGAGCACAATTAGTCGACGGGGGTCAGAGAGTGAGAGTGAACAGCGAAACAGTAACAAAAAATGTGACAGTAATGGGAAACTATGTCATTCAAACGTATACATGTTAACCATATAAATTACAGTAACACAAAACGCGCGCATACGTAACATATGTCAATCAATTTACATAAATAAACATTCACTAATATGTACCTTTAAAATGGACACATACAGATAATTACCGTACACATGTCAGTTTAATTACAGGTACACATAAACACATATAGCTTCACGTGTCTGTCGGTCATGACAATAGTACACATGGATACGAATACAAAACATTCCATTATCAACTAGTGTGTGTGTGTGTGTGTGTGTGTAGGTGTATTCTCACCTGGTTCTGTTTGCAGGGGTTGAGCTCTGGCTCTTTGGTCACGCCTTTGTGTGTGTGTGTGTATTTTCTTTAAAAATGTTATATATATATATATATATATATATATATATATATATATATATATATAATATATATATATATATATATATATACTATATATATATATAATATATATATATATATATATATATATATATACTATATATATATATATATATATATATATATATATATATATATATATATATATATATATATATATATATATATATTATATATATATATATATGTGTGTGTGTGTAGTGTGTGTGTGTGTGTGTGTGTGTGTGTGTGTGTATTTTCTTTAAAAATGTTATATTTATAAATATATATGTATATTTAAATATTGATCTGAGCCTGTATGGATATGGAGCCTGTGGGTCCAGGAGGCCATCTGTGTCCCCTCAGATGGTCTCCCTTATCACAGTTTGTGTCTATGGATGTGTGTGAGTGTGTGAGTGTGAGTGTCATTGTAAGTGTCCGGGTGAGTGCGGGTGTCCCTGTGACTGTGCGGATGATTATGTGTCCGGTTACATCTGTGGTTTCAGGAGGCCATCTGTGTCCCCTCAGAGGGTCTCCCTTATCACAGTCTATGGGTGTGTGTGTGTGTGTCCCTGTGAATGTTCGGATAAGGGTGTGTGTGTGTGTGTGTGTGTGTGTGTGTGTGTGTGAGTGTCCGATTTATGTGAGGTTTTGGTTCCAGGAACCATTTGTGTCCCTCCTACCCCAAATCTCCTTCCTGATTCCCACCGTGGGTTCGAATCCCAGGTGATTAGACCTACCCTAGGTCTACAGATCCAAGGTATCCATCCGTGGGCCCAACGGATTTCACCCCTTCCCCACTTTCCTAGGGCCAGGCCAATTCCAGCTATCCGGGGAACCTGTCGAAACAGAGGCAGCTACAGGAGGGGACACATAAATATTTGTGCCCTTGCAGTTACACAACCGTTCGACAGGCTCGATCGCAATCTATCCAGATGAGAACACGTTCTCCTCCGACTAGACCCCGCTGGAGTCGCTGTATGTTTAAAATTTGGTTCCTTATTTATAGTTAGTATTTTTGGTGTATTAATTGATTTGTTTTTATATTTTTAATGACTTAGGTAGAGTGATTTAGGGAGTCGGAGGAGGTGGGGGGGTGGGGGGGGGGGTAGCGTGTGTAGTAGATTATACGAGATCGTGTTTAGTTAGTATTTATCTAGTTGTGTTCACCTAGTTGTTCTTGCGAGGGTTGAGCTCTGCTCTTTCGGCCCGCCTCTCAACTGTCAGTCAATCAATTTTTATTAGCTAATAAAAAAAAAAATTCCACATACACACACCCAGAAAGCAGCCCGTAACAGGTGCCCAAGTACCTATGTACTGCTTGGTAAGAGGAGCATCAGAATGAATGAAACTCTGCTGATTTTCGTTTGCGCCATCACCGGGGGATCGAACTTTGACCCTAGGATTACGAGTCGAGAGCGCTGTCCACTCAGCTATGAAGCCCTCTAGTGTGTGAATTGGTGTAAAAGATAATTTGGGAGAGGTTAATGGAAAGGAATGATGTTTGGTGGCCTTGAAGGCGCTGGCTAGAAGAGGGTTGCCAGTTATGAATTTAAATTATAAATTTATTAAGATAGGATATATATGCAAAAGACGTTGTGAGAGATAGTAAGAAAAGTGTTTCTGACTGAGGTTAGGTACTATGTGGATGACTTGTATGTTAGGAAAAAGAATATTTATCAGAAACATAGATGATCTTTAGAAATGTTTGTTTGCAAATAGTTGCAAATTATTGGGTAAAAAGCCAATGGTTACCGTACCTTGAACAAACACACGTGAGCACAATTAGTCGACGGGGGTCAGAGAGTGAGAGTGAACAGCGAAACAGTAACAAAAAATGTGACAGTAATGGGAAACTATGTCATTCAAACGTATACATGTTAACCATATAAATTACAGTAACACAAAACGCGCGCATACGTACATATGTCAATCAATTTACATAAATAAACATTCACTAATATGTACCTTTAAAATGGACACATACAGATAATTACCGTACACATGTCAGTTTAATTACAGGTACACATAAAACACATATAGCTTCACGTGTCTGTCGGTCATGACAATAGTACACATGGATACGAATACAAAACATTCCATTATCAACTAGTGTGTGTGTGTGTGTGTTGTGTGTAGGTGTGTATTCTCACATGGTTCTGTTTGCAGGGGTTGAGCTCTGGCTCTTTGGTCACGCCTTTGTGTGTGTGTGTGTATTTTCTTTAAAAATGTTATATATATCTATATAATATTATATATTATATATATATATATATATATATATATATATATATATATATATATATAAATATAATATATATATAGATATATATATATATAATATATATATATACTATATATATATATACCTATATATATATAATATATATATATTATATATATATATATATATATATATATATATTAGATATAATATTCATATATTATATATATATATATATATATATATATATATATATATCTTTATTATAGTAATAAATATATATATATATAATATATGTGTGTGTGTGTGTGTGTGTGTGTGTGTGTGTGTGTGTGTGTGTGTATTTTCTTTAAAAATGTTATATTTATAAATATATATGTATATTTAAATATTGATCTGAGCCTGTATGGATAGGAGCCTGTGGGTCCAGGAGGCCATCTGTGTCCCCTCCGATGGTCTCCCTTATCACAGTTTGTGTCTATGGATGTGTGTGAGTGTGTGAGTGTGAGTGTCATTGTAAGTGTCCGGGTGAGTGCGGGTGTCCCTGTGACTGTCCGGATGATTATGTGTCCGGTTACATCTGTGGTTTCAGGAGGCCATCTGTGTCCCCTCAGAGGGTCTCCCTTATCACAGTCTATGGGTGTGTGTGTGTGTGTCCCTGTGAATGTGCGGATAAGGGTGTGTGTGTGTGTGTGTGTGTGTGTGAGTGTGTGTGTGTGAGTGTCCGGATTTATGTGAGGTTTGGTTCCAGGAACCATTTGTGTCCCTCCTACCCCAAATCTCCTTCCTGATTCCCACCTTGGGTTCGAATCCCAGGTGATTAGACCTACCCTAGGTTTACGGATCCAAGGTATCCATCCGTGGGCCCAACGGATTTCACCCCTTCCCACTTTCCTAGGGCCAGGCCAATTCCAGCTATCCGGGGAACCTGTCGAAACAGAGGCAGCACAGGAGGGGACACACAAATATTTGTGCCCTTGCAGTTACACAACCGTTCCGACAGGCTCGATCGCAATCTATCCAGATGAGAACACGTTCTCCTCCGACTAGACCCCGCTGGAGTCGCTGTATGTTTAAAATTTGGTTCCTTTATTTATAGTTAGTATTTTTGGTGTATTAATTGATTTGTTTTATATTTTAATGACTTAGGTAGAGTGATTTAGGGAGTCGGAGGAGGTGGGGGGGTGGGGGGGGGGGTAGCGTGTGTAGTAGAATTATACGAGATCGTGTTTAGTTAGTATTTATCTAGTTGTGTTCACCTAGTTGTTCTTGCGAGGGTTGAGCTCTGCTCTTTCGGCCCGCCTCTCAACTGTCAGTCAATCAATTTTTATTAGCTAATAAAAAAAAAAATTCCACATACACACACCCAGAAAGCAGCCCGTAACAGGTGCCCAAGTACCTATGTACTGCTTGGTAAGAGGAGCATCAGAATGAATGAAACTCTGCTGATTTTCGTTTGCGCCATCACCGGGGGATCGAACTTTGACCCTAGGATTACGAGTCGAGAGCGCTGTCCACTCAGCTATGAAGCCCTCTAGTGTGTGAATTGGTGTAAAAGATAATTTGGGAGAGGTTAATGGAAAGGAATGATGTTTGGTGGCCTTGAAGGCGCTGGCTAGAAGAGGGTTGCCAGTTATGAATTTAAATTATAAATTTATTAAGATAGGATATATATGCAAAAGACGTTGTGAGAGATAGTAAGAAAAGTGTTTCTGACTGAGGTTAGGTACTATGTGGATGACTTGTATGTTAGGAAAAAGAATATTTATCAGAAACATAGATGATCTTTAGAAATGTTTGTTTGCAAATAGTTGCAAATTATTGGGTAAAAAGCCAATGGTTACCGTACCTTGAACAAACACACGTGAGCACAATTAGTCGACGGGGGTCAGAGAGTGAGAGTGAACAGCGAAACAGTAACAAAAAATGTGACAGTAATGGGAAACTATGTCATTCAAACGTATACATGTTAACCATATAAATTACAGTAACACAAACGCGCGCATACGTACATATGTCAATCAATTTACATAAATAAACATTCACTAATATGTACCTTTAAAATGGACACATACAGATAATTACCGTACACATGTCAGTTTAATTACAGGTACACATAAACACATATAGCTTCACGTGTCTGTCGGTCATGACAATAGTACACATGGATACGAATACAAAACATTCCATTATCAACTAGTGTGTGTGTGTGTGTGTGTGTGTAGGGTATTCTCACCTGGTTCTGTTTGCAGGGGTTGAGCTCTGGCTCTTTGGTCACGCCTTTGTGTGTGTGTGTGTATTTTCTTTAAAAATGTTATATATATATATATATATATATATATATATATATATATATATATATATATATATATATATATATATATATATATATATATATATACTATATATATATATATATATATATATATATATATATATATATATATATATATCATATATAGTATTATTATATATATATATTCATATATATATATAGTATATATATATATATATATATATATATATATTATATATATATTTTTTATATATATATATATGTGTGTGTGTGTGTGGTGTGTGTGTGTGTGTGTGTGTGTGTGTGTGTGTGTATTTTCTTTAAAAATGTTATATTTATAAATTATATGTATATTTAAATATTGATCTGAGCCTGTATGGATATGGAGCCTGTGGGTCCAGGAGGCCATCTGTGTCCCCTCCGATGGTCTCCCTTATCACAGTTTGTGTCTATGGATGTGTGGTGAGTGTGTGAGTGT
>NW_027189721.1:62500-67500 GCF_040958095.1 Procambarus clarkii
AGGGGACACAGAAATATTTGTGCCTGCAGTTACACAACCGTTCCGACAGGCTCGATCGCAATCTATCCAGATGAGAACACGTTCTCCTCCGACTAGACCCGCTGGAGTCGCTGTATGTTTAAAATTTGGTTCCTTTATTTATAGTTAGTATTTTTGGTGTATTAATTGATTTGTTTTATATTTAATGACTTAGGTAGAGTGATTTAGGGAGTCGGAGGAGGTGGGGGGTGGGGGGGGGGGGGTAGCGTGTGTAGTAGATTATACGAGATCGTGTTTAGTTAGTATTTATCTAGTTGTGTTCACCTAGTTGTTCTTGCGAGGGTTGAGCTCTGCTCTTTCGGCCCGCCTCTCAACTGTCAGTCAATCAATTTTTACTAGCTAATAAAAAAAAAAATTCCACATACACACACCCAGAAAGCAGCCCGTAACAGGTGCCCAAGTACCTATGTACTGCTGGTAAGAGGAGCATCAGAATGAATGAAACTCTGCTGATTTTCGTTTGCGCCATCACCGGGGGATCGAACTTTGACCCTAGGATTACGAGTCGAGAGCGCTGTCCACTCAGCTATGAAGCCCTCTAGTGTGTGAATTGGTGTAAAAGATAATTTGGGAGAGGTTAATGGAAAGGAATGATGTTTGGTGGCCTTGAAGGCGCTGGCTAGAAGAGGGTTGCCAGTTATGAATTTAAATTATAAATTTATTAAGATAGGATATATATGCAAAAGACGTTGTGAGAGATAGTAAGAAAAGTGTTTCTGACTGAGGTTAGGTACTATGTGGATGACTTGTATGTTAGGAAAAAGAATATTTATCAGAAACATAGATGATCTTTAGAAATGTTTGTTTGCAAATAGTTGCAAATTATTGGGTAAAAAGCCAATGGTTACCGTACCTTGAACAAACACACGTGAGCACAATTAGTCGACGGGGGTCAGAGAGTGAGAGTGAACAGCGAAACAGTAACAAAAAATGTGACAGTAATGGGAAACTATGTCATTCAAACGTATACATGTTAACCATATAAATTACAGTAACACAAAACGCGCGCATACGTACATATGTCAATCAATTTACATAAATAAACATTCACTAATATGTACCTTTAAAATGGACACATACAGATAATTACCGTACACATGTCAGTTTAATTACAGGTACACATAAACACATATAGCTTCACGTGTCTGTCGGTCATGACAATAGTACACATGGATACGAATACAAAACATTCCATTATCAACTAGTGTGTGTGTGTGTGTGTGTGTGTAGGTGTATTCTCACCTGGTTCTGTTTGCAGGGGTTGAGCTCTGGCTCTTTGGTCACGCCTTTGTGTGTGTGTGTGTATTTTCTTTAAAAATGTTATATATATATATATATATATATATATATATATATATATATATATATATATATATATATATATATATATATATATATATATATATATATATATATATATATATATATATATATATATATATATATATATATATATATATATATATATATATATATATATATTATATAATATATATATATATATATATATATTATATATATATATATATATATTTTATATATATATATATATATGTATGTGTGTGTGTGTGTGTGTGTGTGTGTGTGTGTGTGTGTGTGTGTGTGTGTATTTTCTTTAAAAATGTTATATTTATAAATATATATGTATATTTAAATATTGATCTGAGCCTGTATGGATATGGAGCCTGTGGGTCCAGGAGGCCATCTGTGTCCCCTCCGATGGTCTCCCTTATCACAGTTTGTGTCTATGGATGTGTGTGAGTGTGTGAGTGTGAGTGTCATTGTAAGTGTCCGGGTGAGTGCGGGTGTCCCTGTGACTGTGCGGATGATTATGTGTCCGGTTACATCTGTGGTTTCAGGAGGCCATCTGTGTCCCCTCAGAGGGTCTCCCTTATCACAGTCTATGGGTGTGTGTGTGTGTGTCCCTGTGAATGTTCGGATAAGGGTGTGTGTGTGTGTGTGTGTGTGTGTGTGTGTGTGTGTGAGTGTCCGATTTATGTGAGTTTGGTTCCAGGAACCATTTGTGTCCCTCCTACCCCAAATCTCCTTCCTGATTCCCACCGTGGGTTCGAATCCCAGGTGATTAGACCTACCCTAGGTCTACAGATCCAAGGTATCCATCCGTGGGCCCAACGGATTTCACCCCTTCCCCACTTTCCTAGGGCCAGGCCAATTCCAGCTATCCGGGGAACCTGTCGAAACAGAGGCAGCTACAGGAGGGGACACAGAAATATTTGTGCCTGCAGTTACACAACCGTTCCGACAGGCTCGATCGCAATCTATCCAGATGAGAACACGTTCTCCTCCGACTAGACCCCGCTGGAGTCGCTGTATGTTTAAAATTTGGTTCCTTTATTTATAGTTAGTATTTTTGGTGTATTAATTGATTTGTTTTATATTTTTAATGACTTAGGTAGAGTGATTTAGGGAGTCGGAGGAGGTGGGGGGGTGGGGGGGGGGGGGGGGTAGCGTGTGTAGTAGATTATACGAGATCGTGTTTAGTTAGTATTTATCTAGTTGTGTTCACCTAGTTGTTCTTGCGAGGGTTGAGCTCTGCTCTTTCGGCCCGCCTCTCAACTGTCAGTCAATCAATTTTTATTAGCTAATAAAAAAAAAAATTCCACATACACACACCCAGAAAGCAGCCCGTAACAGGTGCCCAAGTACCTATGTACTGCTTGGTAAGAGGAGCATCAGAATGAATGAAACTCTGCTGATTTTCGTTTGCGCCATCACCGGGGGATCGAACTTTGACCCTAGGATTACGAGTCGAGAGCGCTGTCCACTCAGCTATGAAGCCCTCTAGTGTGTGAATTGGTGTAAAAGATAATTTGGGAGAGGTTAATGGAAAGGAATGATGTTTGGTGGCCTTGAAGGCGCTGGCTAGAAGAGGGTTGCCAGTTATGAATTTAAATTATAAATTTATTAAGATAGGATATATATGCAAAAGACGTTGTGAGAGATAGTAAGAAAAGTGTTTCTGACTGAGGTTAGGTACTATGTGGATGACTTGTATGTTAGGAAAAAGAATATTTATCAGAAACATAGATGATCTTTAGAAATGTTTGTTTGCAAATAGTTGCAAATTATTGGGTAAAAAGCCAATGGTTACCGTACCTTGAACAAACACACGTGAGCACAATTAGTCGACGGGGGTCAGAGAGTGAGAGTGAACAGCGAAACAGTAACAAAAAATGTGACAGTAATGGGAAACTATGTCATTCAAACGTATACATGTTAACCATATAAATTACAGTAACACAAAACGCGCGCATACGTACATATGTCAATCAATTTACATAAATAAACATTCACTAATATGTACCTTTAAAATGGACACATACAGATAATTACCGTACACATGTCAGTTTAATTACAGGTACACATAAACACATATAGCTTCACGTGTCTGTCGGTCATGACAATAGTACACATGGATACGAATACAAAACAGTCCATTATCAACTAGTGTGTGTGTGTGTGTGTGTGTGTAGGTGTATTCTCACCTGGTTCTGTTTGCAGGGGTTGAGCTCTGGCTCTTTGGTCACGCCTTTGTGTGTGTGTGTATTTTCTTTAAAAATGTTATATATATATATATATATATATATATAATATATATATATATATATATAATATATATATATATATATATATAAATATATATATATATATATATATATATATATATATATATATATATATATATATATATATATATATATATATATATTATATATATATATATATATATAATATATATATATATATTATTATATATATATATATATATATATATATATATATATATATATATATATATATATATATATGTGTGTGTGTGTGTGTGTGTGTGTGTGTGTGTGTGTGTGTGTGTGTGTGTGTGTGTGTGTGTGTGTATTTTCTTTAAAAATGTTATATTTATAAATATATATGTATATTTAAATATTGATCTGAGCCTGTATGGATATGGAGCCTGTGGGTCCAGGAGGCCATCTGTGTCCCCTCGATGGTCTCCCTTATCACAGTTTGTGTCTATGGATGTGTGTGAGTGTGTGAGTGTGAGTGTCATTGTAAGTGTCCGGGTGAGTGCGGGTGTCCCTGTGACTGTCCGGATGATTATGTGTCCGGTTACATCTGTGGTTTCAGGAGGCCATCTGTGTCCCCTCAGAGGGTCTCCCTTATCACAGTCTATGGGTGTGTGTGTGTGTGTCCCTGTGAATGTGCGGATAAGGGTGTGTGTGTGTGTGGTGTGTGTGTGAGTGTGTGTGTGTGAGTGTCCGATTTATGTGAGGTTTGGTTCCAGGAACCATTTGTGTCCCTCCTACCCCAAATCTCCTTCCTGATTCCCACCTTGGGTTCGAATCCCAGGTGATTAGACCTACCCTAGGTTTACGGATCCAAGGTATCCATCCGTGGGCCCAACGGATTTCACCCCTTCCCCACTTTCCTAGGGCCAGGCCAATTCCAGCTATCCGGGGAACCTGTCGAAACAGAGGCAGCAACAGGAGGGGACACACAAATATTTGTGCCCTGCAGTTACACAACCGTTCCGACAGGCTCGATCGCAATCTATCCAGATGAGAATACGTTCTCCTCCGACTAGACCACGCTGGAGTCGCTGTATGTTTAAAATTTGGTTCCTTTATTTATAGTTAGTATTTTTGGTGTATTAATTGATTTGTTTTATATATTTAATGACTTAGGTAGAGTGATTTAGGGAGTCGGAGGAGGTGGGGGGGGGGGGGGGGGGGGTAGCGTGTGTAGTAGATTATACGAGATCGTGTTTAGTTAGTATTTATCTAGTTGTGTTCACCTAGTTGTTCTTGCGAGGGTTGAGCTCTGCTCTTTCGGCCCGCCTCTCAACTGTCAGTCAATCAATTTTTACTAGCTAATAAAAAAAAAAATTCCACATACACACACCCAGAAAGCAGCCCGTAACAGGTGCCCAAGTACCTATGTAC
>NW_027189721.1:72500-75000 GCF_040958095.1 Procambarus clarkii
AGAAAAGTGTTTCTGACTGAGGTTAGGTACTATGTGGATGACTTGTATGTTAGGAAAAAGAATATTTATCAGAAACATAGATGATCTTTAGAAATGTTTGTTTGCAAATAGTTGCAAATTATTGGGTAAAAAGCCAATGGTTACCGTACCTTGAACAAACACACGTGAGCACAATTAGTCGACGGGGGTCAGAGAGTGAGAGTGAACAGCGAAACAGTAACAAAAAATGTGACAGTAATGGGAAACTATGTCATTCAAACGTATACATGTTAACCATATAAATTACAGTAACACAAAACGCGCGCATACGTACATATGTCAATCAATTTACATAAATAAACATTCACTAATATGTACCTTTAAAATGGACACATACAGATAATTACCGTACACATGTCAGTTTAATTACAGGTACACATAAACACATATAGCTTCACGTGTCTGTCGGTCATGACAATAGTACACATGGATACGAATACAAAACATTCCATTATCAACTAGTGTGTGTGTGTGTGTGTGTGTGTAGGTGTATTCTCACCTGGTTCTGTTTGCAGGGGTTGAGCTCTGGCTCTTTGGTCACGCCTTTGTGTGTGTGTGTGTATTTTCTTTAAAAATGTTATATATATATATATATATATATATATATTATATATATATATATATATATATATATATATATATATATATATATATATATATATATATATATATATATATATATATATATATATATATATAATATATATATATAATATATATATATATATATATATATATATATATATATATATATATATATATATATATATATATATATATATATATATATTATATATATATATATATATATATATATTATATATATATATTATATATATATATAATATATATATATATGTGTGTGTGTGTGTGTGTGTGTGTGTGTGTGTGTGTGTGTGTGTGTATTTTCTTTAAAAATGTTATATTTATAAATATATATGTATATTTAAATATTGATCTGAGCCTGTATGGATATGGAGCCTGTGGGTCCAGGAGGCCATCTGTGTCCCCTCCGATGGTCTCCCTTATCACAGTTTGTGTCTATGGATGTGTGTGAGTGTGTGAGTGTGAGTGTCATTGTAAGTGTCCGGGTGAGTGCGGGTGTCCCTGTGACTGTGCGGATGATTATGTGTCCGGTTACATCTGTGGTTTCAGGAGGCCATCTGTGTCCCCTCAGAGGGTCTCCCTTATCACAGTCTATGGGTGTGTGTGTGTGTCCCTGTGAATGTTCGGATAAGGGTGTGTGTGTGTGTGTGTGTGTGTGTGTGTGTGTGTGTGTGTGTGAGTGTCCGATTTATGTGAGGTTTGGTTCCAGGAACCATTTGTGTCCCTCCTACCCCAAATCTCCTTCCTGATTCCCACCGTGGGTTCGAATCCCAGGTGATTAGACCTACCCTAGGTCTACAGATCCAAGGTATCCATCCGTGGGCCCAACGGATTTCACCCCTTCCCCACTTTCCTAGGGCCAGGCCAATTCCAGCTATCCGGGGAACCTGTCGAAACAGAGGCAGCTACAGGAGGGGACACAGAAATATTTGTGCCTGCAGTTACACAACCGTTCCGACAGGCTCGATCGCAATCTATCCAGATGAGAACACGTTCTCCTCCGACTAGACCCCGCTGGAGTCGCTGTATGTTTAAAATTTGGTTCCTTTATTTATAGTTAGTATTTTTGGTGTATTAATTGATTTGTTTTATATTTTTAATGACTTAGGTAGAGTGATTTAGGGAGTCGAGGAGGTGGGGGGGTGGGGGGGGGGGGGGGGTAGCGTGTGTAGTAGATTATACGAGATCGTGTTTAGTTTAGTATTTATCTAGTTGTGTTCACCTAGTTGTTCTTGCGAGGGTTGAGCTCTGCTCTTTCGGCCCGCCTCTCAACTGTCAGTCAATCAATTTTTATTAGCTAATAAAAAAAAAAATTCCACATACACACACTCAGAAAGCAGCCCGTAACAGGTGCCCAAGTACCTATGTACTGCTGGTAAGAGGAGCATCAGAATGAATGAAACTCTGCTGATTTTCGTTTGCGCCATCACCGGGGGATCGAACTTTGACCCTAGGATTACGAGTCGAGAGCGCTGTCCACTCAGCTATGAAGCCCTCTAGTGTGTGAATTGGTGTAAAAGATAATTTGGGAGAGGTTAATGGAAAGGAATGATGTTTGGTGGCCTTGAAGGCGCTGGCTAGAAGAGGGTTGCCAGTTATGAATTTAAATTATAAATTTATTAAGATAGGATATATATGCAAAAGACGTTGTGAGAGATAGTAAGAAAAGTGTTTCTGACTGAGGTTAGGTACTATGTGGATGACTTGTATGTTAGGAAAAATAATATTTATCAGAAACATAGATGATCTTTAGAAATGTTTGTTTGCAAATAGTTGCAAATTATTGGGTAAAAAGCCAATGGTTACCGTACCTTGAACAAACACACGTGAGCACAATTAGTCGACGGGGGTCAGA
>NW_027189721.1:77500-80000 GCF_040958095.1 Procambarus clarkii
TGTCAGTTTAATTACAGGTACACATAAACACATATAGCTTCACGTGTCTGTCGGTCATGACAATAGTACACATGGATACGAATACAAAACAGTCCATTATCAACTAGTGTGTGTGTGTGTGTGTGTGTGTAGGTGTATTCTCACCTGGTTCTGTTTGCAGGGGTTGAGCTCTGGCTCTTTGGTCACGCCTTTGTGTGTGTGTGTGTATTTTCTTTAAAAATGTTATATATATATATATATATATATATATATATATATATATATATATATATATATATATATATATATATATAATATATATATATATATATATATATATTATATATATATATATATATATATATATATATATATATATATTATATATATATATATATATATATATATATTCATATATATATATATATATATATATATATATATATATATATATATATATATATATATATATATATATATATATATGTGTGTGTGTGTGTGTGTGTGTGTGTGTGTGTGTGTGTGTGTGTGTGTGTGTGTGTGTGTGTGTGTGTGTGTGTGTGTGTATTTTCTTTAAAAATGTTATATTTATAAATATATATGTATATTTAAATATTGATCTGAGCCTGTATGGATATGGAGCCTGTGGGTCCAGGAGGCCATCTGTGTCCCCTCAGATGGTCTCCCTTATCACAGTTTGTGTCTATGGATGTGTGTGAGTGTGTGAGTGTGAGTGTCATTGTAAGTGTCCGGGTGAGTGCGGGTGTCCCTGTGACTGTCCGGATGATTATGTGTCCGGTTACATCTGTGGTTTCAGGAGGCCATCTGTGTCCCCTCAGAGGGTCTCCCTTATCACAGTCTATGGGTGTGTGTGTGTGTGTGTCCCTGTGAATGTGCGGATAAGGGTGTGTGTGTGTGTGTGTGTGTGTGTGAGTGTGTGTGTGTGAGTGTCCGGATTTATGTGAGGTTTGGTTCCAGGAACCATTTGTGTCCCTCCTACCCCAAATCTCCTTCCTGATTCCCACCTTGGGTTCGAATCCCAGGTGATTAGACCTACCCTAGGTTTACGGATCCAAGGTATCCATCCGTGGGCCCAACGGATTTCACCCCTTCCCCACTTTCCTAGGGCCAGGCCAATTCCAGCTATCCGGGGAACCTGTCGAAACAGAGGCAGCAACAGGAGGGGACACACAAATATTTGTGCCCTGCAGTTACACAACCGTTCCGACAGGCTCGATCGCAATCTATCCAGATGAGAATACGTTCTCCTCCGACTAGACCACGCTGGAGTCGCTGTATGTTTAAAATTTGGTTCCTTTATTTATAGTTAGTATTTTTGGTGTATTAATTGATTTGTTTTATATATTTAATGACTTAGGTAGAGTGATTTAGGGAGTCGGAGGAGGTGGGGGGGGGGGGGGGGGGGGTAGCGTGTGTAGTAGATTATACGAGATCGTGTTTAGTTAGTATTTATCTAGTTGTGTTCACCTAGTTGTTCTTGCGAGGGTTGAGCTCTGCTCTTTCGGCCCGCCTCTCAACTGTCAGTCAATCAATTTTTACTAGCTAATAAAAAAAAAATTCCACATACACACACCCAGAAAGCAGCCCGTAACAGGTGCCCAAGTACCTATGTACTGCTAGGTAAGAGGAGCATCAGAATGAATGAAACTCTGCTGATTTTCGTTTGCGCCATCACCGGGGGATCGAACTTTGACCCTAGGATTACGAGTCGAGAGCGCTGTCCACTCAGCTATGAAGCCCTCTAGTGTGTGAATTGGTGTAAAAGATAATTTGGGAGAGGTTAATGGAAAGGAATGATGTTTGGTGGCCTTGAAGGCGCTGGCTAGAAGAGGGTTGCCAGTTATGAATTTAAATTATAAATTTATTAAGATAGGATATATATGCAAAAGACGTTGTGAGAGATAGTAAGAAAAGTGTTTCTGACTGAGGTTAGGTACTATGTGGATGACTTGTATGTTAGGAAAAAGAATATTTATCAGAAACATAGATGATCTTTAGAAATGTTTGTTTGCAAATAGTTGCAAATTATTGGGTAAAAAGCCAATGGTTACCGTACCTTGAACAAACACACGTGAGCACAATTAGTCGACGGGGGTCAGAGAGTGAGAGTGAACAGCGAAACAGTAACAAAAAATGTGACAGTAATGGGAAACTATGTCATTCAAACGTATACATGTTAACCATATAAATTACAGTAACACAAAACGCGCGCATACGTACATATGTCAATCAATTTACATAAATAAACATTCACTAATATGTACCTTTAAAATGGACACATACAGATAATTACCGTACACATGTCAGTTTAATTACAGGTACACATAAACACATATAGCTTCACGTGTCTGTCGGTCATGACAATAGTACACATGGATACGAATACAAAACATTCCATTATCAACTAGTGTGTGTGTGTGTGTGTGTGTAGGTGTATTCTCACCTGGTTCTGTTTGCAGGGGTTGAGCTCTGGCTCTTTGGTCACGCCTTTGTGTGTGTG
>NW_027189721.1:95000-104215 GCF_040958095.1 Procambarus clarkii
TGTTATATATATATATATATATATATATATATATATATATATATATATATATATATATATATATATATATATATATAAATATATATATATATATATATATATATATATATATATATACATATATATATATATATATATATATATATATATATATATATATATATATATATATGTGTGTGTGTGTGTGTGTGTGTGTGTGTGTGTGTGTGTGTGGTGTGTGTGTGTGTGTGTGTGTGTATTTTCTTTAAAAATGTTATATTTATAAATATATATGTATATTTAAATATTGATCTGAGCCTGTATGGATATGGAGCCTGTGGGTCCAGGAGACCATCTGTGTCCCCTCAGATGGTCTCCCTTATCACAGTTTGTGTCTATGGATGTGTGTGAGTGTGTGAGTGTGAGTGTCATTGTAAGTGTCCGGGTGAGTGCGGGTGTCCCTGTGACTGTCCGGATGATTATGTGTCCGGTTACATCTGTGGTTTCAGGAGGCCATCTGTGTCCCCTCAGAGGGTCTCCCTTATCACAGTCTATGGGTGTGTGTGTGTGTGTCCCTGTGAATGTGCGGATAAGGGTGTGTGTGTGTGTGTGTGAGTGTGTGTGTGTGAGTGTCCGGATTTATGTGAGGTTTGGTTCCAGGAACCATTTGTGTCCCTCCTACCCCAAATCTCCTTCCTGATTCCCACCTTGGGTTCGAATCCCAGGTGATTAGACCTACCCTAGGTTTACGGATCCAAAAGATCCATCCGTGGGCCCAACGGATTTCACCCCTTCCCCACTTTCCTAGGGCCAGGCCAATTCCAGCTATCCGGGGAACCTGTCGAAACAGAGGCAGCAACAGGAGGGGACACACAAATATTTGTGCCCTGCAGTTACACAACCGTTCCGACAGGCTCGATCGCAATCTATCCAGATGAGAATACGTTCTCCTCCGACTAGACCACGCTGGAGTCGCTGTATGTTTAAAATTTGGTTCCTTTATTTATAGTTAGTATTTTTGGTGTATTAATTGATTTGTTTTATATATTTAATGACTTAGGTAGAGTGATTTAGGGAGTCGGGGGAGGTGGGGGGGCGGGGGGGGGGGGGTTGCGTGTGTAGTAGAATATACGAGATCGTGTTTAGTTAGTATTTATCTAGTTGTGTTCACCTAGTTGTTCTTGCGAGGGTTGAGCTCTGCTCTTTCGGCCCGCCTCTCAACTGTCAGTCAATCAATTTTTACTAGCTAAGAAAAAAAAAATTTCACATACACACACCCAGAAAGCAGCCCGTAACAGGTGCCTAAGTACCTATGTACTGCTAGGTAAGAGGACCATCAGAATGAATGAAACTCTGCTGATTTTCGTTTGCGCCATCACCGGGGGATCGAACTTTGACCCTAGGATTACGAGTCGAGAGCGCTGTCCACTCAGCTATAAAGCCCTCTAGTGTGTGAATTGGTGTAAAAGATATTTTGGGAGAGGTTAATGGAAAGGAATGATGTTTGGTGGCCTTGAAGGCACTGGCTGGAAGAGGGTTGCCAGTTATGAATTTAAATTATAAATTTATTAAGATAGGATATATATGCAAAAGACGTTGTGAGAGATAGTAAGAAAAGTGTTTCTGACTGAGGTTAGGTACTATGTGGATGACTTGTATGTTAGGAAAAAGAATATTTATCAGAAACATAGATGATCTTTAGAAATGTTTGTTTGCAAATAGTTGCAAATTATTGGGTAAAAAACCAATGGTTACCGTACCTTGAACAAACACACGTGAGCACAATTAGTCGACGGGGGTCAGAGAGTGAGAGTGAACAGCGAAACAGTAACAAAAAATGTGACAGTAATGGGAAACTATGTCATTCAAACGTATACAAGTTAACCATATAAATTACAGTAACACAAAACGCGCGCATACGTACATATGTCAATCAATTTACATAAATAAACATTCACTAATATGTACCTTTAAAATGGACACATACAGATAATTACCGTACACATGTCAGTTTAATTACAGGTACACATAAACACATATAGCTTCACGTGTCTGTCGGTCATGACAATAGTACACATGGATACGAATACAAAACAGTCCATTATCAACTAGTGTGTGTGTGTGTGTGTGTGTAGGTGTATTCTCACCTGGTTCTGTTTGCAGGGGTTGAGCTCTGGCTCTTTGGTCACGCCTTTGTGTGTGTGTGTGTATTTTCTTTAAAAATGTTATATATATATATATATATATATATATATATATATATATATATATATATATATATATATATATATATATATATATATATAAATATATATATATATATATATATATATATATATATATATATATATATATATTATATATATATATATATATATATATATATATATATATATATATATATATATATATATATCATATATATATATATATATATATATATATGATCCAGCCAGGAGTACAGGCTGGATCACGATACACTCTGTCGGCTATCATTCCGATTGTCTCGTCCACAGGTACGTTGGTAAACAGCGATTCTACGTCCAACGAGGCTCTTATCCCTGTGGCCCGTGCGCCCCGCAGTAAGTCCACAAATTCCTTTGGAGACTTCAGGCTGAAGGCGCAAGGAACATAAGGAGTCAGCAGGCCGTTGAGTCGCTTTGCCAATCTGTACGTGGGTGTGGGTATCTGGCTAATGATTGGCCGAAGTGGGTTTCCAGGCTTGTGCGTCTTGACATTTCCATACGCATATCCAGGTTTATATTCCCCAATGATCTTTGGCAGGTGGAGTCCGGATTTCTTGGCGTTCACAGTTTCGATCAGTTTGTTGACCTTTGCTTTTAATTCGGCTGTAGTGTCCTTCGTTACCCTTTGGAACTTAGTTTGGTCAGAGAGTATGATGTTCATTTTCGCCAGATATTCGTCTTTTTTAAGAATGACATATATTGGCGACTTGTCACCTCTCCTGACAACTATCTCCTTGTTCTCGCGAAGGCTTTTAGCTGCCGCTCTAAGCTCGGGGGACAGTATGGTGCTTCTGTAGTTGCCTCGATTCTTTCCTCCTTCTGCAATAAGTTCTGCTTGTAAGGTATCTTTGGTAGTGACCTTCTTTTGTGTCTCGAGGTCGAATATGTCGTCCAACAGAATTTCCAACTCCACTTTCCGGGCCATTTCACTCGGTCTGGACATAACATGACAGTTTATGCCCAGATTTAGGAGAGTGACTTGGTCCTCAGTGAGGTTAATTCCTGCAAGGTTCAGGAAGCCATCTCTTGGTCGTGGAATTGCCATAGGTCCTCCATATAATGTTGTTAGTTTCTTGATAATCCTTGTTTCAGTGCTGAGGTGATGTTGGTCTGTGAGGATGTCGAGGTGTTGTTCAATGCGGGTACGGATACTATGGTCGATGTTGCTATTTCTCCACTCGTTTGTAGCATGAAGTAGTTGCGTTTTTTTGTCTTTGATTTCATTCTCTGCCTTGTATATCTGATCACGAATCAGATCCTGGCGATATTTTATCGTGAAGGCTTGATTCCTTGCTGCTGGGTCGTGCACTTTAACATTAGTATATTTTGGTAGCAGTCTTTCCTGTAGACATATTTTATTAAATATGACCGAAAAAGTAAGATTAATAATTCTAACACGAATTTTCTCAATCTTTCGTACATTATGCTTCACTGTTGGAGGTAAATCAAAAATCACTTCTCCAAAATTCATTTTTATTTCTAGTCTGACGCGACACGGGCGCGTTTCGTAAAACTTATTACATTTTCAAAGACTTCACAAATACACAACTGATTAGAACTTGCATTTCCCTGATTTTATATCTACTTTTGAGTGAGGTGGGAAGGGTGATGTGGCATTACATTTGAGTGAGGTGGGAAGGATGATGTGGCATTAGAGGATATTAATAGGGTATTAAAAGTATCAACACAAGACAGAACACGAAACAATGGATATTGAATAGAAGTGTTTGTAGAAAGCCTATTGGTCCATATTTCTTGATGCTTCTATATTGGAGCGGAGTCTTGAGGTGGGTAGAATATAGTTGTGCAATAATTGGCTGTTGATTGCTGGTGTTGACTTCTTGATGTGTAGTGCCTCGCAAACGTCAAGCCGCCTGCTATCGCTGTATCTATCGATGATTTCTGTGTTGTTTACTAGGATTTCTCTGGCGATGGTTTGGTTATGGGAAGAGATTATATGTTCCTTAATGGAGCCCTGTTGTTTATGCATCGTTAAACGCCTAGAAAGAGATGTTGTTGTCTTGCCTATATACTGGGTTTTTTGGAGCTTACAGTCCCCAAGTGGGCATTTGAAGGCATAGACGACGTTAGTCTCTTTTAAAGCGTTCTGTTTCGTGTCTGGAGAGTTTCTCATGAGTAGGCTGGCCGTTTTTCTGGTTTTATAGTAAATCGTCAGTTGTATCCTCTGATTTTTGTCTGTAGGGATAACGTTTCTATTAACAATATCTTTCAGGACCCTTTCCTCTGTTTTATGAGCTGTGGAAAAGAAGTTCCTGTAAAATAGTCTAATAGGGGGTATAGGTGTTGTGTTAGTTGTCTCTTCAGAGGTTGCATGGCTTTTCACTTTCCTTCTTATGATGTCTTCGATGAAACCATTGGAGAAGCCGTTATTGACTAGAACCTGCCTTACCCTACAGAGTTCTTCGTCGACTTGCTTCCATTCTGAGCTGTGGCTGAGAGCACGGTCGACGTATGCGTTAACAACACTCCTCTTGTACCTGTCAGGGCAGTCGCTGTTGGCATTTAGGCACATTCCTATGTTTGTTTCCTTTGTGTAGACTGCAGTGTGGAAACCTCCGCCCTTTTCCATGACTGTTACATCTAGAAAAGGCAGCTTCCCATCCTTTTCCGTCTCGTAAGTGAAACGCAGCACGGAACTCTGCTCAAATGCCTCCTTCAGCTCCTGCAGATGTCTGACATCAGGTACCTGTGTAAAAATGTCGTCAACATACCTGCAGTATATGGCCGGTTTCAAGTTCATGTCGACTAAGACTTTTTGCTCGATGGTACCCATGTAGAAGTTTGCAAACAGGACACCTAGGGAGAACCCATAGCGACCCCATCTACTTGCTTATACATATGCCCATCCGGGCTCAAGAAGGGTGCCTCTTTAGTACAAGCTTGGAGTAGTTTCCTCAGAATACTTTCTGGCATGTCAAGAGGAGTACAGGCTGGATCACGATACACTCTGTCGGCTATCATTCCGATTGTCTCGTCCACAGGTACGTTGGTAAACAGCGATTCTACGTCCAACGAGGCTCTTATCCCTGTGGCCCGTGCGCCCCGCAGTAAGTCCACAAATTCCTTTGGAGACTTCAGGCTGAAGGCGCAAGGAACATAAGGAGTCAGCAGGCCGTTGAGTCGCTTTGCCAATCTGTACGTGGGTGTGGGTATCTGGCTAATGATTGGCCGAAGTGGGTTTCCAGGCTTGTGCGTCTTGACATTTCCATACGCATATCCAGGTTTATATTCCCCAATGATCTTTGGCAGGTGGAGTCCGGATTTCTTGGCGTTCACAGTTTCGATCAGTTTGTTGACCTTTGCTTTTAATTCGGCTGTAGTGTCCTTCGTTACCCTTTGGAACTTAGTTTGGTCAGAGAGTATGATGTTCATTTTCGCCAGATATTCGTCTTTTTTAAGAATGACATATATTGGCGACTTGTCACCTCTCCTGACAACTATCTCCTTGTTCTCGCGAAGGCTTTTAGCTGCCGCTCTAAGCTCGGGGGACAGTATGGTGCTTCTGTAGTTGCCTCGATTCTTTCCTCCTTCTGCAATAAGTTCTGCTTGTAAGGTATCTTTGGTAGTGACCTTCTTTTGTGTCTCGAGGTCGAATATGTCGTCCAACAGAATTTCCAACTCCACTTTCCGGGCCATTTCACTCGGTCTGGACATAACATGACAGTTTATGCCCAGATTTAGGAGAGTGACTTGGTCCTCAGTGAGGTTAATTCCTGCAAGGTTCAGGAAGCCATCTCTTGGTCGTGGAATTGCCATAGGTCCTCCATATAATGTTGTTAGTTTCTTGATAATCCTTGTTTCAGTGCTGAGGTGATGTTGGTCTGTGAGGATGTCGAGGTGTTGTTCAATGCGGGTACGGATACTATGGTCGATGTTGCTATTTCTCCACTCGTTTGTAGCATGAAGTAGTTGCGTTTTTTTGTCTTTGATTTCATTCTCTGCCTTGTATATCTGATCACGAATCAGATCCTGGCGATATTTTATCGTGAAGGCTTGATTCCTTGCTGCTGGGTCGTGCACTTTAACATTAGTATATTTTGGTAGCAGTCTTTCCTGTAGACATATTTTATTAAATATGACCGAAAAAGTAAGATTAATAATTCTAACACGAATTTTCTCAATCTTTCGTACATTATGCTTCACTGTTGGAGGTAAATCAAAAATCACTTCTCCAAAATTCATTTTTATTTCTAGTCTGACGCGACACGGGCGCGTTTCGTAAAACTTATTACATTTTCAAAGACTTCACAAATACACAACTGATTAGAACTTGCATTTCCCTGATTTTATATCTACTTTTGAGTGAGGTGGGAAGGGTGATGTGGCATTACATTTGAGTGAGGTGGGAAGGATGATGTGGCATTAGAGGATATTAATAGGGTATTAAAAGTATCAACACAAGACAGAACACGAAACAATGGATATTGAATAGAAGTTTGTTAGAAAGCCTATTGGTCCATATTTCTTGATGCTTCTATATTGGAGCGGAGTCTTGAGGTGGGTAGAATATAGTTGTGCAATAATTGGCTGTTGATTGCTGGTGTTGACTTCTTGATGTGTAGTGCCTCGCAAACGTCAAGCCGCCTGCTATCGCTGTATCTATCGATGATTTCTGTGTTGTTTACTAGGATTTCTCTGGCGATGGTTTGGTTATGGGAAGAGATTATATGTTCCTTAATGGAGCCCTGTTGTTTATGCATCGTTAAACGCCTAGAAAGAGATGTTGTTGTCTTGCCTATATACTGGGTTTTTTGGAGCTTACAGTCCCCAAGTGGGCATTTGAAGGCATAGACGACGTTAGTCTCTTTTAAAGCGTTCTGTTTCGTGTCTGGAGAGTTTCTCATGAGTAGGCTGGCCGTTTTTCTGGTTTTATAGTAAATCGTCAGTTGTATCCTCTGATTTTTGTCTGTAGGGATAACGTTTCTATTAACAATATCTTTCAGGACCCTTTCCTCTGTTTTATGAGCTGTGGAAAAGAAGTTCCTGTAAAATAGTCTAATAGGGGGTATAGGTGTTGTGTTAGTTGTCTCTTCAGAGGTTGCATGGCTTTTCACTTTCCTTCTTATGATGTCTTCGATGAAACCATTGGAGAAGCCGTTATTGACTAGAACCTGCCTTACCCTACAGAGTTCTTCGTCGACTTGCTTCCATTCTGAGCTGTGGCTGAGAGCACGGTCGACGTATGCGTTAACAACACTCCTCTTGTACCTGTCAGGGCAGTCGCTGTTGGCATTTAGGCACATTCCTATGTTTGTTTCCTTTGTGTAGACTGCAGTGTGGAAACCTCCGCCCTTTTCCATGACTGTTACATCTAGAAAAGGCAGCTTCCCATCCTTTTCCGTCTCGTAAGTGAAACGCAGCACGGAACTCTGCTCAAATGCCGCATAAACAACAGGGCATAAACAACAGGGCTCCATTAAGGAACATATAATCTCTTCCCATAACCAAACCATCGCCAGAGAAATCCTAGTAAACAACACAGAAATCATCGATAGATACAGCGATAGCAGGCGGCTTGACGTTTGCGAGGCACTACACATCAAGAAGTCAACACCAGCAATCAACAGCCAATTATTGCACAACTATATTCTACCCACCTCAAGACTCCGCTCCAATATAGAAGCATCAAGAAATATGGACCAATAGGCTTTCTACAAACACTTCTATTCAATATCCATTGTTTCGTGTTCTGTCTTGTGTTGATACTTTTAATACCCTATTAATATCCTCTAATGCCACATCATCCTTCCCACCTCACTCAAATGTAATGCCACATCACCCTTCCCACCTCACTCAAAAGTAGATATAAAATCAGGGAAATGCAAGTTCTAATCAGTTGTGTATTTGTGAAGTCTTTGAAAATGTAATAAGTTTTACGAAACGCGCCCGTGTCGCGTCAGACTAGAAATAAAAATGAATTTTGGAGAAGTGATTTTTGATTTACCTCCAACAGTGAAGCATAATGTACGAAAGATTGAGAAAATTCGTGTTAGAATATTAATCTTACTTTTTCGGTCATATTTAATAAAATATGTCTACAGGAAAGACTGCTACCAAAATATACTAATGTTAAAGTGCACGACCCAGCAGCAAGGAATCAAGCCTTCACGATAAAATATCGCCAGGATCTGATTCGTGATCAGATATACAAGGCAGAGAATGAAATCAAAGACAAAAAAACGCAACTACTTCATGCTACAAACGAGTGGAGAAATAGCAACATCGACCATAGTATCCGTACCCGCATTGAACAACACCTCGACATCCTCACAGACCAACATCACCTCAGCACTGAAACAAGGATTATCAAGAAACTAACAACATTATATGGAGGACCTATGGCAATTCCACGACCACGAGATGGCTTCCTGAACCTTGCAGGAATTAACCTCACTGAGGACCAAGTCACTCTCCTAAATCTGGGCATAAACTGTCATGTTATGTCCAGACCGAGTGAAATGGCCCGGAAAGTGGAGTTGGAAATTCTGTTGGACGACATATTCGACCTCGAGACACAAAAGAAGGTCACTACCAAAGATACCTTACAAGCAGAACTTATTGCAGAAGGAGGAAAGAATCGAGGCAACTACAGAAGCACCATACTGTCCCCCGAGCTTAGAGCGGCAGCTAAAAGCCTTCGCGAGAACAAGGAGATAGTTGTCAGGAGAGGTGACAAGTCGCCAATATATGTCATTCTTAAAAAGACGAATATCTGGCGAAAATGAACATCATACTCTCTGACCAAACTAAGTTCCAAAGGGTAACGAAGGACACTACAGCCGAATTAAAAGCAAAGGTCAACAAACTGATCGAAACTGTGAACGCCAAGAAATCCGGACTCCACCTGCCAAAGATCATTGGGGAATATAAACCTGGATATGCGTATGGAAATGTCAAGACGCACAAGCCTGGAAACCCACTTCGGCCAATCATTAGCCAGATACCCACACCCACGTACAGATTGGCAAA
>NW_027189722.1:0-104103 GCF_040958095.1 Procambarus clarkii
TCTGTATGTGTGGTAGTGGAGGTCTGTATGTGTGGTGGTGGAGGCCTGTATGTGTGGTGGTGGAGGTCTGTATGTGTGGTGGCAGGTCTGTATGTGTGGTGGTGGTGGGTCTGTATGTGTGGTGCAGGTCTGTATGTGTGGTGGTGGTCTGTATGTGTAGTGGTGGAGGTCTGTATGTGTGGTGGTGGTGGTCTGTATGTGTGGTGGTGGAGGTCTGTATGTGTGGTGGTGGAGGCCTGTATGTGTGGTGGTGGAGGTCTGTATGTGTGGTGGTGGAGGCCTGTATGTGTGGTGGTGGAGGTCTGTATGTGTGGTGGAGGAGGTCTGTATGTGTGGTGGTGGAGGCCTGTATGTGTGGTGGTGGAGGTCTGTATGTGTGGTGGTGGAGGCCTGTATGTGTGGTGGTGGAGGTCTGCATGTGTGGTGGTGGAGGTCTGTATGTGTGGTGGTGGAGGCCTGTATGTGTGGTGATGGAGGTCTGTATGAGTGGTGGTGGAGGCCTGTATGAGTGGTGGTGGAGGTCTGTATGTGTGGTGGTGGTGGTGGTCTGTATGTGTGGTGGTGGAGATCTGTATGTGTGGTGGTGGAGGCCTGTATGTGTGGTGGTGGAGGTCTGTATGTGTGGTGGTGGTGGTCTGTATGTGTGGTGGTGGAGGTCTGTATGTGTGGTGGTGGAGGCCTGTATGTGTGGTGGTGGAGGCCTGTATGTGTGGTGGTGGAGGTCTGTATGTGTGGTGGTGGTCTGTATGTGTGGTGGGGGAGGTCTGTATGTGTGGTGGTGTTGGTCTGTATGTGTGGTGGTGGGGGTCTGTATGTGTGGTAGTGGAGGTCTGTATGTGTGGTGGTGGAGGTCTGTATGTGTGGTGGTGGAGGTCTGTATGTGTGGTGGAGGAGGTCTGTATGTGTGGTGGTGGTGCGTCTGTATGTGTGGTGGTGGAGGTCTGTATGTGTGGTGGTGGAGGCCTGTATGTGTGGTGGTGGAGGTCTGTATGTGTGGTGGTGGAGGTCTGTATGTGTGGTGGTGGAGGTCTGTAAATGTGGTGGTGGAGGTCTGTATGTGTGGTGGTGGAGGTCTGTATGTGTGGTGGTGGAGGCCTGTATGTGTGGTGGTGGAGGTCTGTATGTGTGGTAGTGGAGGTCTGTATGTGTGGTAGTGGTGGTCTGTATGTGTGGTGGTGGTCTGTATGTGTGGTGGTGGTGGTGGTCTGTATGTGTCGTAGTGGTGGTCTGTATGTGTGGTGGTGGGTCTGTTTGTGTGGTGGTGGTGGGTCTGTATGTGTGGTGGTGGTGGTGGTCTGTATGTGTGGTGGTGGTGCTCTGTATGTGTGGTGGTGGTGGTCTGTATGTGTGGTGGTGGTGGTCTGTATGTGTGGTGGTGGTGGTCTGTATGTGTGGTGGTGGAGGTCTGTATGTGTGGTGGTGTAGGCCTGTATGTGTGGTGGTGGAGGCCTGTATGTGTGGTGGTGGAGGTCTGTATGTGTGGTGGTGGAGGCCTGTATGTGTGGTGGTGGAGGCCTGTATGTGTGGTTGTGGAGGTCTGTATGTGTGGTGGTGGTGGTCTGTATGTGTGGTGGTGGTGGTCTGTATGTGTGGTGGGGGTGGTCTGTATGTGTGGTGGTGGAGGTCTGTATGTGTGGTGGTGTAGGCCTGTATGTGTGGTGGTGGAGGTCTGTATGTGTGGTGGTGGAGGCCTGTATGTGTGGTGGTGGAGGTCTGTATGTGTGGTGGTGGTGGTCTGTATGTGTGGTGGTGGAGGTCTGTATGTGTGGTGGTGGAGGTCTGTATGTGTGGTGGTGGAGGCCTGTATGTGTAGTGGTGGAGTCCTGTATGTGCGGTGGTGGTGGTCTGTATGTGTGGTGGTGGAGGTCTGTATGTGTGGTGGTGGAGGTCTGTATGTGTGGTGGTGATGGTCTGTATGTGTGGTGGTGGTGGTCTGTATGTGTGGTGGTGGAGGCCTGTATGTGTGGTTTTGGAGGTCTTTATGTGTGGTAGTGGAGGTCTGTATGTGTGGTAGTGGAGGTCTGTATGTGTGGTAGTGGAGGTCTGTATGTGTGGTGGTAGTGGTCTGTATGTGTGGTGGTGGAGGTCTGTATGTGTGGTGGTGGTGGTCTGTATGTGTGGTGATGGTGGTCTGTATGTGTGGTGGTGGTCTGTATGTGTGGTAGTGGTGGTCTGTATGTGTGGTGGTGGGTCTGTATGTGTGGTGGTAGTGGTCTGTATGTGTGGTGGTGGTCTGTATGTGTGGTGGTAGTGGTCTGTATGTGTGGTGGTGGTGGTCTGTATGTGTGGTAGTGGTGGTCTGTATGTGTGGTGGTGGGTCTGTTTGTGTGGTGGTGGTGGGACTGTATGTGTGGTGGTGGTGGTCTGTATGTGTGGTGGTGGTGCTCTGTATGTGTGGTGGTGGAGGTCTGAATGTGTGGTGGTGGGTCTTTATGTGTGGTGGTGGAGGTCTGTATGTGTGGTGGTGGGCCTGTATGTGTGGTGGTGGAGGTCTGTATGTGTGGTAGTGGAGGCCTGTATGTGTGGTGGTGGAGGTCTGTATGTGTGGTGGTGGTGGTCTGTATGGGTGGTGGTGATGGTCTGTATGTGTGGTGGTGGTGGTCTGTATGTGTGGTGGTGGAGGCCTGTATGTGTGGTAGTGGAGGTCTGTATGTGTGGTGGTGGTGGTCTGTATGTGTGGTGTTGGAGGTCTGTATGTGTGGTGATGGAGGTCTGTATGTTTGGTGGTGGAGGTCTGTATGTGTGGTGGTGGAGGTCTGTATGTGTGGTGGTGGTCTGTATGTGTGGTAGTGGAGGTCTGTATGTGTGGTGGTGGAGGCCTGTATGTGTGGTGGTGGAGGTCTGTATGTGTGGTGGTGGGTCTGTATGTGTGGTGATGGTGGGTCTGTATGTGTGGTGCAGGTCTGTATGTGTGGTGGTGGTCTGTATGTGTAGTGGTGGAGGTCTGTATGTGTGGTGGTGGTGGTCTGTATGTGTGGTGGTGGAGGTCTGTATGTGTGGTGGTGGAGGCCTGTATGTGTGGTGGTGGAGGTCTGTATGTGTGGTGGTGGAGGCCTGTATGTGTGGTGGTGGAGGTCTGTATGTGTGGTGGAGGAGGTCTGTATGTGTGGTGGTGGAGGCCTGTATGTGTGGTGGTGGAGGTCTGTATGTGTGGTGGTGGAGGCCTGTATGTGTGGTGGTGGAGGTCTGCATGTGTGGTGGTGGAGGTCTGTATGTGTGGTGGTGGAGGCCTGTATGTGTGGTGATGGAGGTCTGTATGAGTGGTGGTGGAGGCCTGTATGAGTGGTGGTGGAGGTCTGTATGTGTGGTGGTGGTGGTGGTCTGTATGTGTGGTGGTGGAGATCTGTATGTGTGGTGGTGGAGGCCTGTATGTGTGGTGGTGGAGGTCTGTATGTGTGGTGGTGGTGGTCTGTATGTGTGGTGGTGGAGGTCTGTATGTGTGGTGGTGGAGGCCTGTATGTGTGGTGGTGGAGGCCTGTATGTGTGGTGGTGGAGGTCTGTATGTGTGGTGGTGGTCTGTATGTGTGGTGGGGGAGGTCTGTATGTGTGGTGGTGTTGGTCTGTATGTGTGGTGGTGGGGGTCTGTATGTGTGGTAGTGGAGGTCTGTATGTGTGGTGGTGGAGGTCTGTATGTGTGGTGGTGGAGGTCTGTATGTGTGGTGGTGGAGGTCTGTATGTGTGGTGGAGGAGGTCTGTATGTGTGGTGGTGGTGCGTCTGTATGTGTGGTTGTGGTGGTCTGTATGTGTGGTAGTGGTGGTCTGTATGTGTGGTGGTGGGTCTGTTTGTGTGGTGGTGGTGGGACTGTATGTGTGGTGGTGGTGGTCTGTATGTGTGGTGGTGGTGCTCTGTATGTGTGGTGGTGGAGGTCTGAATGTGTGGTGGTGGGTCTTTATGTGTGGTGGTGGAGGTCTGTATGTGTGGTGGTGGGCCTGTATGTGTGGTGGTGGAGGTCTGTATGTGTGGTAGTGGAGGCCTGTATGTGTGGTGGTGGAGGTCTGTATGTGTGGTGGTGGTGGTCTGTATGGGTGGTGGTGATGGTCTGTATGTGTGGTGGTGGTGGTCTGTATGTGTGGTGGTGGAGGCCTGTATGTGTGGTAGTGGAGGTCTGTATGTGTGGTGGTGGTGGTCTGTATGTGTGGTGTTGGAGGTCTGTATGTGTGGTGGTGGAGGTCTGTATGTTTGGTGGTGGAGGTCTGTATGTGTGGTGGTGGAGGTCTGTATGTGTGGTGGTGGTCTGTATGTGTGGTAGTGGAGGTCTGTATGTGTGGTGGTGGAGGCCTGTATGTGTGGTGGTGGAGGTCTGTATGTGTGGTGGTGGGTCTGTATGTGTGGTGATGGTGGGTCTGTATGTGTGGTGCAGGTCTGTATGTGTGGTGGTGGTCTGTATGTGTAGTGGTGGAGGTCTGTATGTGTGGTGGTGGTGGTCTGTATGTGTGGTGGTGGAGGTCTGTATGTGTGGTGGTGGAGGCCTGTATGTGTGGTGGTGGAGGTCTGTATGTGTGGTGGTGGAGGCCTGTATGTGTGGTGGTGGAGGTCTGTATGTGTGGTGGAGGAGGTCTGTATGTGTGGTGGTGGAGGCCTGTATGTGTGGTGGTGGAGGTCTGTATGTGTGGTGGTGGAGGCCTGTATGTGTGGTGGTGGAGGTCTGCATGTGTGGTGGTGGAGGTCTGTATGTGTGGTGGTGGAGGCCTGTATGTGTGGTGATGGAGGTCTGTATGAGTGGTGGTGGAGGCCTGTATGAGTGGTGGTGGAGGTCTGTATGTGTGGTGGTGGTGGTGGTCTGTATGTGTGGTGGTGGAGATCTGTATGTGTGGTGGTGGAGGCCTGTATGTGTGGTGGTGGAGGTCTGTATGTGTGGTGGTGGTGGTCTGTATGTGTGGTGGTGGAGGTCTGTATGTGTGGTGGTGAAGGCCTGTATGTGTGGTGGTGGAGGCCTGTATGTGTGGTGGTGGAGGTCTGTATGTGTGGTGGTGGTCTGTATGTGTGGTGGGGGAGGTCTGTATGTGTGGTGGTGTTGGTCTGTATGTGTGGTGGTGGGGGTCTGTATGTGTGGTAGTGGAGGTCTGTATGTGTGGTGGTGGAGGTCTGTATGTGTGGTGGTGGAGGTCTGTATGTGTGGTGGTGGAGGTCTGTATGTGTGGTGGAGGAGGTCTGTATGTGAGGTGGTGGTGCGTCTGTATGTGTGGTGGTGGAGGTCTGTATGTGTGGTGGTGGAGGCCTGTATGTGTGGTGGTGGAGGTCTGTATGTGTGGTGGTGGAGGTCTGTATGTGTGGTGGTGGAGGTCTGTAAGTGTGGTGGTGGAGGTCTGTATGTGTGGTGGTGGAGGTCTGTATGTGTGGTGGTGGAGGCCTGTATGTGTGGTGGTGGAGGTCTGTATGTGTGGTAGTGGAGGTCTGTATGTGTGGTAGTGGTGGTCTGTATGTGTGGTAGTGGTCTGTATGTGTGGTGGTGGTGGTGGTCTGTATGTGTCGTAGTGGTGGTCTGTATGTGTGGTGGTGGGTCTGTTTGTGTGGTGGTGGTGGGTCTGTATGTGTGGTGGTGGAGGCCTGTATGTGTGGTGGTGAAGGTCTGTATGTGTGGTGGTGGAGGCCTGTATGTGTGGTGGTGGAGGTCTGTATGTGTGGTGGTGGAGGTCTGTATGTGTGGTGGTGGAGGCCTGTATGTGTGGTGATGGAGGTCTGTATGTGTGGTGGTGGAGGCCTGTATGAGTGGTGGTGGAGGTCTGTATGTGTGGTGGTGGTGGTCTGTATGTGTGGTGGTGGAGGCCTGTATGTGTGGTGGTGGAGGTCTGTATGTGTGGTGGTGGAGGCCTGTATGTGTGGTGGTGGAGGCCTGTATGTGTGGTGGTGGAGGTCTGTATGTGTGGTGGTGGTGGTCTGTATGTGTGGTGGTGGTGGTCTGTATGTGTGGTGGTGGTGTTCTGTATGTGTGGTGGTGGAGGTCTGTATGTGTGGTGGTGGTGGTCTGTATGTGTGGTGGTGGTGGTCTGTATGTGTGGTGGTGGAGGCCTGTATGTGTGGTGGTGGAGGTCTGTATGTGTGGTGGTGGAGGCCTGTATGTGTGGTGGTGGAGGTCTGTATGTGTGGTGGTGGAGGTCTGTATGTGTGGTGGTGGTGGTCTGTATGTGTGGTAGTGGTGGTCTGTATGTGTGGTGGTGGAGGTCTGTATGTGTGGTGGTGGAGGTCTGTATGTGTGGTGGTGGTCTGTATGTGTGGTGCTGGTGGTCTGTATGTGTGGTGGTGGAGGTCTGTATGTGTGGTGGTGGAGGTCTGTATGTGTGGTGGTGGAGGTCTGTATGTGTGGTGGTGGAGGTCTGTATGTGTGGTGGTGGAGGTCTGTATGTGTGGTGGTGGTGGGTCTGTGTGTGTGGTGGTGGTGGTCTGTATGTGTGGTGGTGGAGGTCTGTATGTGTGGTGGTGGAGGCCTGTATGTGTGGTGGTGGAGGTCTGTATGTGTGGTGGTGGTGGTCTGTATATGTGGTGGTGGAGGTCTGTATGTGTGGTGGTGGAGGTCTGTATGTGTGGTGGTGGTGGTCTGTATATGTGGTGGTGGAGGTCTGTATGTGTGGTGGTTGAGGCCTGTATGTGTGGTAGTGGAGGTCTGTATGTGTGGTAGTAGAGGTCTCTATGTGTGGTGGTAGTGGTCTGTATGTGTGGTGGTGGAGGTCTGTATGTGTAGTGGTGGAGGTCTGTATGTGTGATGGTGGTGGTCTGTATGTGTGGTGGTGGTGGGCCTGTATGTGTGGTGGTGGAGGTCTGTATGTGTGGTAGTGGAGGTCTGTATGTGTGGTGGTGGGTCTGTATGTGTGTTGGTGCTGGGTCTGTATGTGTGGTGGTGGTGGTCTGTATGTGTGGTGGTGGTGGTCTGTATGTGTGGTGGTGAAGGTCTGTATGTGTGGTGGTTGAGGCCTGTATGTGAGGTGGTGGAGGTCTGTATGTGAGGTGGTGGAGGTCTGTATGTGTGGTGGTGGAGGTCTGTATGTGTGGTGGTGGAGGTCTGTATGTGTGAGGTGGTGGAGGTCTGTATGTGTGGTGGTGGAGGTCTGTATGTGTGGTGGTGGAGGTCTGTATGTGTGGTGGTGGTCTGTATGTGTGGTGGTCTGTATGTGTGGTGGTCTGTATGTGTGGTGGTGGAGGTCTGTATGTGTGGTGGTGGAGGTCTGTATGTGTGGTGGTGGTGGGTCTGTATGTGTGGTGGTGGTGGTCTGTATGTGTGGTGGTGGAGGTCTGTATGTGTGGTGGTGGAGGCCTGTATGTGTGGTGGTGGAGGTCTGTATGTGTGGTGGTGGTCTGTATGTGTGGTGGTGGTGTTCTGTATGTGTGGTGGTGGAGGTCTGTATGTGTGGTGGTGGTGGATCTGTATGTGTGGTGGAGGTCTGTATGTGTGGTGGTGGTCTGTATGTGTGGTGGTGGAGGTCTGTATGTGTGGTGGTGGGTCTGTATGTGTGGTGGTGGTGGTCTGTATGTGTGGTGGTGGAGGTCTGTATGTGTGGTGGTGGTGGTCTGTATGTGAGGTGGTGGAGGGCTGTATGTGTGGTGGTGGAGGTCTGTATGTGTGGTGGTGGTGGGTCTGTATGTGTGGTGCAGGTCTGTATGTGTGGTGGTGGTCTGTATGTGTGGTGGTGGAGGTCTGTATGTGTGGTAGTGGTGGTCTGTATGTGTGGTGGTGGAGGTCTGTATGTGTGGTGGTGGAGGCCTGTATGTGTGGTGGTGGAGGTCTGTATGTGTTGTGGTGGAGGTCTGTATGTGTGGTGGTGGTCTGTATGTGTGGTGGTGGTGGTCTGTATGTGTGGTGGTGGTGGTCTGTAGGTGTGGTAGTGGAGGTCTGTATGTGTGGATGTGGAGGTCTGTATGTGTGGTAGTGGTGGGTCTGTATGTGTGGTGGTGGAGGTCTGTATGTGTGGTGGTGGAGGTCTGTATGTGTGGTGGTGGTGGCCTGTATGTGTAGTGGTGGTGGTCTGTATGTGTGGTGGTGGTGGTCTGTATGTGTGGTGGTGGTCTGTATGTGTGGTGGTTGAGGCCTGTATGTGTGGTGGTGGTGGTCTGTATGTGTGGCGTGGTGGGTCTGTATGTGTGGTGGTGGTGGTCTGTATGTGTGGTGGTGGAGGCCTGTATGTGTGGTGGTGGAGGCCTGTATGTGTGGTGGTGGTGGTCTGTATGTGTGGTGGTGGAGGCCTGTATGTGTGGTGGTGGAGGCCTGTATGTGTGGTGATGGAGGCCTGTATGTGTGGTGGTGGAGGCCTGTATGTGTGGTGGTGGAGTTCTGTATGTGTGGTGGTGGCGGCCTGTATGTGTGGTGGTGGTGGTCTGTATGTGTGGTGGTGGTGGTCTGTATGTGTGGTGGTGGAGGTCTGTATGTGTGGTGGTGGCGGCCTGTATGTGTGGTGGTGGTGGTCTGTATGTGTGGTGTTGGTGGTCTGTATGTGTGGTGGTGGAGACCTGTATGTGTGGTGGTGGAGGCCTGTATGTGTGGTGATGGAGGCCTGTATGTGTGGTGGTGGTGGTCTGTATGTGTGGTGGTGGTGGGTCTGTATGTGTGGTGGTGGTGGTCTGTATGTGTGGTGGTGGAGACCTGTATGTGTGGTGGTGGAGGTCTGTATGTGTGGTGGTGGAGACCTGTATGTGTGGTGATGGAGGCCTGTATGTGTGGTGGTGGTCTGTATGTGTGGTGGTGGTGGTCTGTATGTGTGGTGGTGGAGGCCTGTATGTGTGGTGGTGGTGGTGGAGGCCTGTATGTGTGGTGGTGGTGGGTCTGTATGTGTGGTGACTCATACGTCAGGCTGCGAGCAGCCGCGTCTAACAGCCTGGTTGATCAGTCCAGCAACCAAAAGGCCTGGTCGACGACCGGGCCGCGGGGACACTAAGCCCCGGAAGCACCTCAAGGTAGCCTCAAGGTAGGTGGTGATGGAGGCCTGTATGTGTGGTGGTGGAGGCCTGTATGTGTGGTGGTGGAGGTCTGTATGTGTGGTGGTGGTCTGTATGTGTGGTGGTGGTGGTGGAGGCCTGTATGTGTGGTGGTGGTGGTCTGTATGTGTGGTGGTGGTGGGTCTGTATGTGTGCTGGTGGTCTGTATGTGTGGTGGTGGAGGTCTGTATGTGTGGTAGTGGAGGTCTGTATGTGTGGTAGTGGAGGTCTGTATGTGTAGTGGTGGGCCTGTATGTGAGGTGGAGGGCTGTATGTGTGTTGGTGGTGGTGTGTATGTGTGGTGGTGGAGGTCTGTATGTGTGGTGGTGGTGGTCTGTATGTGTGGGGGAGGTCTGTATATGTGGTGGTGGGCCTGTATGTGTGGTGGAGGGCTGTATGTGTGGTGGTGGTGGTGGTCTGTATGTGTGGTGGTGGAGGTCCGTATGTCTGGTGGTGGAGGTCTGTATGTGTAGTGGTAAAGGTCTGTATGTGTGATATTGGTGGTCTGTATGTGTGGTGGTGGTGGGCCTGTATGTGTGGTGGTGGAGGTCTGTATGTGTGGTAGTGGAGGTCTGTATGTGTGGTGGTGGAGGTCTGTATGTGTGGTGGTGGAGGTCTGTATGTGTGGTGGTGGTCTGTGTGTGTGGTAGTGGAGGTCTGTATGTGTGGTGGTGGTGGTCTGTATGTGTGGTGGTAGAGGTCTGTATGTGTGGTGGTGGAGGTCTGTATGTGTGGTGGTGGTGGTCTGTATGTGTGGTAGTGGAAGTCTGTATGTGTGGGAGTGGAGGTCTGTATGTGTGGTGGTGGTCTGTATATGTGGTGGTGGTCTGTATGTGTGGTAGTGGAGGTCTGTATGTGTGGTGGTGGTGGTCTGTATGTGTGGTAGTGGTGGTCTGTGTGTGTCGTGGTGGTGGTCTGTATGTGTGGTGGTGGTGGTCTGTATGTGTGGTGGTGGGTCTGTATGTGTGGTGGTGGTGGTCTGTATGTGTGGTGGTGGGGTCTGTATGTGTGGTGGAGGTCTGTATGTGTGGTAGTGGAGGTCTGTATGTGTGGTGGTGGAGGCCTGTATGTGTGGTGGTTAAGGCCTGTATGTGTGGTGGTGGAGGTCTCTATGTGTGGTGGTGGAGGTCTGTATGTGTGGTGGTGGAGGTGTGTATGTGTGGTAGTGGTGGTCTGTATGTGTGGTGGTGGTCTGTATGTGTGGTGGTGGTCTGTATGTGTGGTAGTGGAGGTCTGTATGTGTGGTGCTGGTGGTCTGTATGTGTGGTGGTGGTGGTCTGTATGTGTGGTGGTGGGTCTGTATGTGTGGTGGTTGTGGGTCTGTATGTGTGGTGGTGGGTCTGTATGTGTGGTGGTGGTCTGTATGTGTGGTGGTGGTCTGTATGTGTAGTGGTGGTGGTCTGTATGTGTGGTGGTGGAGGTCTGTATGTGTGGTGGTGGTGGTCTGTATGTGTGGTAGTGGAGGTCTGTATGTGTGGTGGTGGTGGTCTGTATGTGTGGTAGTAGAGGTCTGTATGTGTGGTGGTGGAGGTCTGTATGTGTGGTGGTGGTCTGTATGTGTGGTGGTCTGTATATGTGGTGGTGGAGGTCTGTATGTGTGGTGGTGGAGGTCTGTATGTGTGGTGGTGGTGGTCTGTATGTGTGGTGGTGGAGGCCTCTATGTGTGGTAGTGGAGGTCTGTATGTGTGGTGGTGGTGGTCTGTATGTGTGGTGGGCCTGTATGTTTGGTGGTGGTGGTCTGTATGTGTGGTGGTGGAGGTCTGTATGTGTGGTGGTGGAGGCCTGTATGTGTGGTGGTGGAGGTCTGTATGTGTGGTGGTGGTGGTCTGTATGTGTGGTGGAGGCCTGTATGTGTGGTGGTGGAGGCCTGTATGTGTAGCGGTGGAGGTCTGTATGTGTGGTGGTGGTGGTCTGTATGTGTGGTGGAGGTCTGTATGTGTGGTGGTGGAGGCCTGTGTGTGTGGTGGTGGAGGTCTGTTTGTGTGGTGGTGGAGGTCTGTATGTGTGGTGGAGGCCTGTATGTGTGGTGGTGAAGGTCTGTATGTGTGGTGGTTGTGGTCTGTATGTGTGGTGGTGGAGGTCTGTATGTGTGGTGGTGGAGGTCTGTATGTGTGGTGGTGGAGGCCTGTATGTGTGGTGGTGGAGGTCTGTATGTGTGGTGGTGGTGGTTTGTATGTGTGGTGGAGGTCTGTATGTGTGGTGGTGGTGGTCTGTATGTGTGGTGGTGGAGGTCTGTATGTGTGGTGGTGGTGGTCTGTATGTGTGGTGGTGGTGGTGGTCTGTATGTGTGGCGGTGGAGGTCCGTATGTGTGGTGGTGGAGGTCTGTATGTGTAGTGGTGGAGGTCTGTATGTGTGATATTGGTGGTCTGTATGTGTGGTGGTGGTGGGCCTGTATGTGTGGTGGTGGAGGTCTGTATGTGTGGTGGTGGTGGTCTGTATGTGTGGTGGTGGAGGTCTGTATGTGTGGTGGTGGTGGTCTGTATGTGTGGTGGTGGAGACCTGTATGTGTGGTGGTGGAGGTCTGTATGTGTGGTGGTGGAGACCTGTATGTGTGGTGATGGAGGCCTGTATGTGTGGTGGTGGTCTGTATGTGTGGTGGTGGTGGTCTGTATGTGTGGTGGTGGAGACCTGTATGTGTGGTGGTGGTGGTGGAGGCCTGTATGTGTGGTGGTGGTGGGTCTGTATGTGTGGTGACTCATACGTCAGGCTGCGAGCAGCCGCGTCTAACAGCCTGGTTGATCAGTCCAGCAACCAAAAGGCCTGGTCGACGACCGGGCCGCGGGGACACTAAGCCCCGGAAGCACCTCAAGGTAGCCTCAAGGTAGGTGGTGATGGAGGCCTGTATGTGTGGTGGTGGAGGCCTGTATGTGTGGTGGTGGAGGTCTGTATGTGTGGTGGTGGTCTGTATGTGTGGTGGTGGTGGTGGAGGCCTGTATGTGTGGTGGTGGTGGTCTGTATGTGTGGTGGTGGTGGGTCTGTATGTGTGCTGGTGGTCTGTATGTGTGGTGGTGGAGGTCTGTATGTGTGGTAGTGGAGGTCTGTATGTGTGGTAGTGGAGGTCTGTATGTGTAGTGGTGGGCCTGTATGTGAGGTGGAGGGCTGTATGTGTGTTGGTGGTGGTCTGTATGTGTGGTGGTGGTGGTGGTCTGTATGTGTGGTGGTGGAGGTCTGTATGTGTGGTGGTGGTGGTCTGTATGTGAGGTGGTGGAGGGCTGTATGTGTGGTGGTGGAGGTCTGTATGTGTGGTGGTGGTGGGTCTGTATGTGTGGTGCAGGTCTGTATGTGTGGTGGTGGTCTGTATGTGTGGTGGTGGAGGTCTGTATGTGTGGTAGTGGTGGTCTGTATGTGTGGTGGTGGAGGTCTGTATGTGTGGTGGTGGAGGCCTGTATGTGTGGTGGTGGAGGTCTGTATGTGTTGTGGTGGAGGTCTGTATGTGTGGTGGTGGTCTGTATGTGTGGTGGTGGTGGTCTGTATGTGTGGTGGTGGTGGTCTGTAGGTGTGGTAGTGGAGGTCTGTATGTGTGGATGTGGAGGTCTGTATGTGTGGTAGTGGTGGGTCTGTATGTGTGGTGGTGGAGGTCTGTATGTGTGGTGGTGGAGGTCTGTATGTGTGGTGGTGGTGGCCTGTATGTGTAGTGGTGGTGGTCTGTATGTGTGGTGGTGGTGGTCTGTATGTGTGGTGGTGGTCTGTATGTGTGGTGGTTGAGGCCTGTATGTGTGGTGGTGGTGGTCTGTATGTGTGGCGTGGTGGGTCTGTATGTGTGGTGGTGGTGGTCTGTATGTGTGGTGGTGGAGGCCTGTATGTGTGGTGGTGGAGGCCTGTATGTGTGGTGGTGGTGGTCTGTATGTGTGGTGGTGGAGGCCTGTATGTGTGGTGGTGGAGGCCTGTATGTGTGGTGATGGAGGCCTGTATGTGTGGTGGTGGAGGCCTGTATGTGTGGTGGTGGAGTTCTGTATGTGTGGTGGTGGCGGCCTGTATGTGTGGTGGTGGTGGTCTGTATGTGTGGTGGTGGTGGTCTGTATGTGTGGTGGTGGAGGTCTGTATGTGTGGTGGTGGCGGCCTGTATGTGTGGTGGTGGTGGTCTGTATGTGTGGTGTTGGTGGTCTGTATGTGTGGTGGTGGAGACCTGTATGTGTGGTGGTGGAGGCCTGTATGTGTGGTGATGGAGGCCTGTATGTGTGGTGGTGGTGGTCTGTATGTGTGGTGGTGGTGGGTCTGTATGTGTGGTGGTGGTGGTCTGTATGTGTGGTGGTGGAGACCTGTATGTGTGGTGGTGGAGGTCTGTATGTGTGGTGGTGGAGACCTGTATGTGTGGTGATGGAGGCCTGTATGTGTGGTGGTGGTCTGTATGTGTGGTGGTGGTGGTCTGTATGTGTGGTGGTGGAGGCCTGTATGTGTGGTGGTGGTGGTGGAGGCCTGTATGTGTGGTGGTGGTGGGTCTGTATGTGTGGTGACTCATACGTCAGGCTGCGAGCAGCCGCGTCTAACAGCCTGGTTGATCAGTCCAGCAACCAAAAGGCCTGGTCGACGACCGGGCCGCGGGGACACTAAGCCCCGGAAGCACCTCAAGGTAGCCTCAAGGTAGGTGGTGATGGAGGCCTGTATGTGTGGTGGTGGAGGCCTGTATGTGTGGTGGTGGAGGTCTGTATGTGTGGTGGTGGTCTGTATGTGTGGTGGTGGTGGTGGAGGCCTGTATGTGTGGTGGTGGTGGTCTGTATGTGTGGTGGTGGTGGGTCTGTATGTGTGCTGGTGGTCTGTATGTGTGGTGGTGGAGGTCTGTATGTGTGGTAGTGGAGGTCTGTATGTGTGGTAGTGGAGGTCTGTATGTGTAGTGGTGGGCCTGTATGTGAGGTGGAGGGCTGTATGTGTGTTGGTGGTGGTGTGTATGTGTGGTGGTGGAGGTCTGTATGTGTGGTGGTGGTGGTCTGTATGTGTGGGGGAGGTCTGTATATGTGGTGGTGGGCCTGTATGTGTGGTGGAGGGCTGTATGTGTGGTGGTGGTGGTGGTCTGTATGTGTGGTGGTGGAGGTCCGTATGTCTGGTGGTGGAGGTCTGTATGTGTAGTGGTAAAGGTCTGTATGTGTGATATTGGTGGTCTGTATGTGTGGTGGTGGTGGGCCTGTATGTGTGGTGGTGGAGGTCTGTATGTGTGGTAGTGGAGGTCTGTATGTGTGGTGGTGGAGGTCTGTATGTGTGGTGGTGGAGGTCTGTATGTGTGGTGGTGGTCTGTGTGTGTGGTAGTGGAGGTCTGTATGTGTGGTGGTGGTGGTCTGTATGTGTGGTGGTAGAGGTCTGTATGTGTGGTGGTGGAGGTCTGTATGTGTGGTGGTGGTGGTCTGTATGTGTGGTAGTGGAAGTCTGTATGTGTGGGAGTGGAGGTCTGTATGTGTGGTGGTGGTCTGTATATGTGGTGGTGGTCTGTATGTGTGGTAGTGGAGGTCTGTATGTGTGGTGGTGGTGGTCTGTATGTGTGGTAGTGGTGGTCTGTGTGTGTCGTGGTGGTGGTCTGTATGTGTGGTGGTGGTGGTCTGTATGTGTGGTGGTGGGTCTGTATGTGTGGTGGTGGTGGTCTGTATGTGTGGTGGTGGGGTCTGTATGTGTGGTGGAGGTCTGTATGTGTGGTAGTGGAGGTCTGTATGTGTGGTGGTGGAGGCCTGTATGTGTGGTGGTTAAGGCCTGTATGTGTGGTGGTGGAGGTCTCTATGTGTGGTGGTGGAGGTCTGTATGTGTGGTGGTGGAGGTGTGTATGTGTGGTAGTGGTGGTCTGTATGTGTGGTGGTGGTCTGTATGTGTGGTGGTGGTCTGTATGTGTGGTAGTGGAGGTCTGTATGTGTGGTGCTGGTGGTCTGTATGTGTGGTGGTGGTGGTCTGTATGTGTGGTGGTGGGTCTGTATGTGTGGTGGTTGTGGGTCTGTATGTGTGGTGGTGGGTCTGTATGTGTGGTGGTGGTCTGTATGTGTGGTGGTGGTCTGTATGTGTAGTGGTGGTGGTCTGTATGTGTGGTGGTGGAGGTCTGTATGTGTGGTGGTGGTGGTCTGTATGTGTGGTAGTGGAGGTCTGTATGTGTGGTGGTGGTGGTCTGTATGTGTGGTAGTAGAGGTCTGTATGTGTGGTGGTGGAGGTCTGTATGTGTGGTGGTGGTCTGTATGTGTGGTGGTCTGTATATGTGGTGGTGGAGGTCTGTATGTGTGGTGGTGGAGGTCTGTATGTGTGGTGGTGGTGGTCTGTATGTGTGGTGGTGGAGGCCTCTATGTGTGGTAGTGGAGGTCTGTATGTGTGGTGGTGGTGGTCTGTATGTGTGGTGGGCCTGTATGTTTGGTGGTGGTGGTCTGTATGTGTGGTGGTGGAGGTCTGTATGTGTGGTGGTGGAGGCCTGTATGTGTGGTGGTGGAGGTCTGTATGTGTGGTGGTGGTGGTCTGTATGTGTGGTGGAGGCCTGTATGTGTGGTGGTGGAGGCCTGTATGTGTAGCGGTGGAGGTCTGTATGTGTGGTGGTGGTGGTCTGTATGTGTGGTGGAGGTCTGTATGTGTGGTGGTGGAGGCCTGTGTGTGTGGTGGTGGAGGTCTGTTTGTGTGGTGGTGGAGGTCTGTATGTGTGGTGGAGGCCTGTATGTGTGGTGGTGAAGGTCTGTATGTGTGGTGGTTGTGGTCTGTATGTGTGGTGGTGGAGGTCTGTATGTGTGGTGGTGGAGGTCTGTATGTGTGGTGGTGGAGGCCTGTATGTGTGGTGGTGGAGGTCTGTATGTGTGGTGGTGGTGGTTTGTATGTGTGGTGGAGGTCTGTATGTGTGGTGGTGGTGGTCTGTATGTGTGGTGGTGGAGGTCTGTATGTGTGGTGGTGGTGGTCTGTATGTGTGGTGGTGGTGGTGGTCTGTATGTGTGGCGGTGGAGGTCCGTATGTGTGGTGGTGGAGGTCTGTATGTGTAGTGGTGGAGGTCTGTATGTGTGATATTGGTGGTCTGTATGTGTGGTGGTGGTGGGCCTGTATGTGTGGTGGTGGAGGTCTGTATGTGTGGTGGTGGTGGTCTGTATGTGTGGTGGTGGAGGTCTGTATGTGTGGTGGTGGTGGTCTGTATGTGTGGTGGTGGAGACCTGTATGTGTGGTGGTGGAGGTCTGTATGTGTGGTGGTGGAGACCTGTATGTGTGGTGATGGAGGCCTGTATGTGTGGTGGTGGTCTGTATGTGTGGTGGTGGTGGTCTGTATGTGTGGTGGTGGAGACCTGTATGTGTGGTGGTGGTGGTGGAGGCCTGTATGTGTGGTGGTGGTGGGTCTGTATGTGTGGTGACTCATACGTCAGGCTGCGAGCAGCCGCGTCTAACAGCCTGGTTGATCAGTCCAGCAACCAAAAGGCCTGGTCGACGACCGGGCCGCGGGGACACTAAGCCCCGGAAGCACCTCAAGGTAGCCTCAAGGTAGGTGGTGATGGAGGCCTGTATGTGTGGTGGTGGAGGCCTGTATGTGTGGTGGTGGAGGTCTGTATGTGTGGTGGTGGTCTGTATGTGTGGTGGTGGTGGTGGAGGCCTGTATGTGTGGTGGTGGTGGTCTGTATGTGTGGTGGTGGTGGGTCTGTATGTGTGCTGGTGGTCTGTATGTGTGGTGGTGGAGGTCTGTATGTGTGGTAGTGGAGGTCTGTATGTGTGGTAGTGGAGGTCTGTATGTGTAGTGGTGGGCCTGTATGTGAGGTGGAGGGCTGTATGTGTGTTGGTGGTGGTGTGTATGTGTGGTGGTGGAGGTCTGTATGTGTGGTGGTGGTGGTCTGTATGTGTGGTGGAGGTCTGTATATGTGGTGGTGGGCCTGTATGTGTGGTGGAGGGCTGTATGTGTGGTGGTGGTGGTGGTCTGTATGTGTGGTGGTGGAGGTCCGTATGTGTGGTGGTGGAGGTCTGTATGTGTAGTGGTGGAGGTCTGTATGTGTGATATTGGTGGTCTGTATGTGTGGTGGTGGTGGGCCTGTATGTGTGGTGGTGGAGGTCTGTATGTGTGGTAGTGGAGGTCTGTATGTGTGGTGGTGGAGGTCTGTATGTGTGGTGGTGGAGGTCTGTATGTGTGGTGGTGGTCTGTGTGTGTGGTAGTGGAGGTCTGTATGTGTGGTGGTGGTGGTCTGTATGTGTGGTGGTAGAGGTCTGTATGTGTGGTGGTGGAGGTCTGTATGTGTGGTGGTGGTGGTCTGTATGTGTGGTAGTGGAAGTCTGTATGTGTGGGAGTGGAGGTCTGTATGTGTGGTGGTGGTCTGTATATGTGGTGGTGGTCTGTATGTGTGGTAGTGGAGGTCTGTATGTGTGGTGGTGGTGGTCTGTATGTGTGGTAGTGGTGGTCTGTGTGTGTCGTGGTGGTGGTCTGTATGTGTGGTGGTGGTGGTCTGTATGTGTGGTGGTGGGTCTGTATGTGTGGTGGTGGTGGTCTGTATGTGTGGTGGTGGGGTCTGTATGTGTGGTGGAGGTCTGTATGTGTGGTAGTGGAGGTCTGTATGTGTGGTGGTGGAGGCCTGTATGTGTGGTGGTTAAGGCCTGTATGTGTGGTGGTGGAGGTCTCTATGTGTGGTGGTGGAGGTCTGTATGTGTGGTGGTGGAGGTGTGTATGTGTGGTAGTGGTGGTCTGTATGTGTGGTGGTGGTCTGTATGTGTGGTGGTGGTCTGTATGTAAGGTAGTGGAGGTCTGTATGTGTGGTGCTGGTGGTCTGTATGTGTGGTGGTGGTGGTCTGTATGTGTGGTGGTGGGTCTGTATGTGTGGTGGTTGTGGGTCTGTATGTGTGGTGGTGGGTCTGTATGTGTGGTGGTGGTCTGTATGTGTGGTGGTGGTCTGTATGTGTAGTGGTGGTGGTCTGTATGTGTGGTGGTGGAGGTCTGTATGTGTGGTGGTGGTGGTCTGTATGTGTGGTAGTGGAGGTCTGTATGTGTGGTGGTGGTGGTCTGTATGTGTGGTAGTAGAGGTCTGTATGTGTGGTGGTGGAGGTCTGTATGTGTGGTGGTGGTCTGTATGTGTGGTGGTCTGTATATGTGGTGGTGGAGGTCTGTATGTGTGGTGGTGGAGGTCTGTATGTGTGGTGGTGGTGGTCTGTATGTGTGGTGGTGGAGGCCTCTATGTGTGGTAGTGGAGGTCTGTATGTGTGGTGGTGGTGGTCTGAATGTGTGGTGGGCCTGTATGTTTGGTGGTGGTGGTCTGTATGTGTGGTGGTGGAGGTCTGTATGTGTGGTGGTGGAGGCCTGTATGTGTGGTGGTGGAGGTCTGTATGTGTGGTGGTGGTGGTCTGTCTGTGTGGTGGAGGCCTGTATGTGTGGTGGTGGAGGCCTGTATGTGTAGCGGTGGAGGTCTGTATATGTGGTGGTGGTGGTCTGTATGTGTGGTGGAGGTCTGTATGTGTGGTGGTGGAGGCCTGTGTGTGTGGTGGTGGAGGTCTGTTTGTGTGGTGGTGGAGGTCTGTATGTGTGGTGGAGGCCTGTATGTGTGGTGGTGAAGGTCTGTATGTGTGGTGGTTGTGGTCTGTATGTGTGGTGGTGGAGGTCTGTATGTGTGGTGGTGGAGGTCTGTATGTGTGGTGGTGGAGGCCTGTATGTGTGGTGGTGGAGGTCTGTATGTGTGGTGGTGGTGGTTTGTATGTGTGGTGGAGGTCTGTATGTGTGGTGGTGGTGGTCTGTATGTGTGGTGGTGGAGGTCTGTATGTGTGGTGGTGGTGGTCTGTATGTGTGTTGGTGGTGGTGGTCTGTATGTGTGGCGGTGGAGGTCCGTATGTGTGGTGGTGGAGGTCTGTATGTGTAGTGGTGGAGGTCTGTATGTGTGATATTGGTGGTCTGTATGTGTGGTGGTGGTGGGCCTGTATGTGTGGTGGTGGAGGTCTGTATGTGTGGTGGTGGTGGTCTGTATGTGTGGTGGTGGAGGTCTGTATGTGTGGTGGTGGTGGTCTGTATGTGTGGTGGTGGAGGTCTGTATGTGTGGTAGTGGTGGTCTGTATATGTTGTGGTTGGCCTCTATGTGTGGTGGAGGGCTGTATGTGTGGTGGTGGTGGTGGTCTGTATGTGTGGTGGTGGAGGTCCGTATGTGTGGTGGTGGAGGTCTGTATGTGTAGTGGTGGAGGTCTGTATGTGTGATATTGGTGGTCTGTATGTGTGGTGGCGGTGGGCCTGTATGTGTGGTGGTGGAGGTCTGTATGTGTGGTAGTGGAGGTCTGTATGTGTGGTGGTGGAGGTCTGTATGTGTGGTGGTGGAGGTCTGCATGTGTGGTGGTGGTCTGTGTGTGTGGTAGTGGAGGTCTGTATGTGTGGTGGTAGAGGTCTGTATGTGTGGTGGTGGAGGTCTGTATGTGTGGTGGTGGTGGTCTGTATGTGTGGTAGTGGAAGTCTGTATGTGTGGGAGTGGAGGTCTGTATGTGTGGTGGTGGTCTGTATGTGTGGTGGTGGTCTGTATGTGTGGTAGTGGAGGTCTGTATGTGTGGTGGTGGTGGTCTGTATGTGTGGTAGTGGTAGTCTGTATGTGTCGTGGTGGTGGTCTGTATGTGTGGTGGTGGTGGTCTGTATGTGTGGTGGTGGAGGCCTGTATGTGTGGTGGTGGTGGTCTGTATGTGTGGTGGTGGAGGTCTGTATGTGTGGTTGTGGGCCTGTATGTGTGGTGGTGGAGGCCTGTATGTGTGGTGGTGGGTCTGTATGTGTGGTAGTGGTGGTCTGTATGTGTGGTGGTGGTGGTCTGTATGTGTGGTGGAGGTCTGTATGTGTGGTAGTGGAGGTCTGTATGTGTGGTGGTGGAGGCCTGTATGTGTGGTGGTGGAGGCCTGTATGTGTGGTGGTGGAGGTCTCTATGTGTGGTGGTGGAGGTCTGTATGTGTGGTGGTGGAGGTGTGTATGTGTGGTGGTGGTGGTCTGTATGTGTGGTGGTGGTCTGTATGTGTGGTGGTGGTCTGTATGTGTGGTAGTGGAGGTCTGTATGTGTGGTGCTGGTGGTCTGTATGTGTGGTGGTGGTGGTCTGTATGTGTGGTGGTGGGTCTGTATGTGTGGTGGTGGTGGGTCTGTATGTGTGGTGGTGGGTCTGTATGTGTGGTGGTGGTCTGTATGTGTGGTGGTGGTCTGTATGTGTAGTGATGGTGGTCTGTATGTGTGGTGGTGGAGGTCTGTATGTGTGGTGGTGGTGGTCTGTATGTGTGGTAGAGGAGGTCTGTATGTGTGGTGGTGGTGGTCTGTATGTGTGGTAGTAGAGGTCTGTATGTGTGGTGGTGGAAGTCTGTATGTGTGGTGGTGGTCTGTATGTGTGGTGGTCTGTATGTGTGGTGGTGGAGGTCTGTATGTGTGGTGGTGGAGGTCTGTATGTGTGGTGGTGGTGGTCTGTATGTGTGGTGGTGGAGGCCTCTATGTGTGGTAGTGTAGGTCTGTATGTGTGGTGGTGGTGGTCTGTATGTGTGTTGGGCCTGTATGTTTGGTGGTGGTGGTCTGTATGTGTGGTGGTGGAGGTCTGTATGTGTGGTGGTGGAGGCCTGTATGTGTGGTGGTGGAGGTCTGTATGTGTGGTGTTGGTGGTCTGTATGTGTGGTGGAGGCCTGTATGTGTGGTGGTGGACGCCTGTATGTGTAGCGGTGGAGGTCTGTATGTGTGGTGGTGGTGGTCTGTATGTGTGGTGGAGGTCTGTATGTGTGGTGGTGGAGGCCTGTGTGTGTGGTGGTGGAGGTCTGTATGTGTGGTGGTGGAGGTCTGTATGTATGGTGGAGGCCTGTATGTGTGGTGGTGAAGGTCTGTATGTGTGGTGGTGGTGGTCTGTATGTGTGGTGGTGGTGGTCTGTATGTGTGGTGGTGGAGGCCTGTATGTGTGGTGGTGGTGGTGGAGGCCTGTATGTGTGGTGGTGGTGGGTCTGTATGTGTGGTGACTCATACGTCAGGCTGCGAGCAGCCGCGTCTAACAGCCTGGTTGATCAGTCCAGCAACCAAAAGGCCTGGTCGACGACCGGGCCGCGGGGACACTAAGCCCCGGAAGCACCTCAAGGTAGCCTCAAGGTAGGTGGTGATGGAGGCCTGTATGTGTGGTGGTGGAGGCCTGTATGTGTGGTGGTGGAGGTCTGTATGTGTGGTGGTGGTCTGTATGTGTGGTGGTGGTGGTGGAGGCCTGTATGTGTGGTGGTGGTGGTCTGTATGTGTGGTGGTGGTGGGTCTGTATGTGTGCTGGTGGTCTGTATGTGTGGTGGTGGAGGTCTGTATGTGTGGTAGTGGAGGTCTGTATGTGTGGTAGTGGAGGTCTGTATGTGTAGTGGTGGGCCTGTATGTGAGGTGGAGGGCTGTATGTGTGTTGGTGGTGGTGTGTATGTGTGGTGGTGGAGGTCTGTATGTGTGGTGGTGGTGGTCTGTATGTGTGGTGGAGGTCTGTATATGTGGTGGTGGGCCTGTATGTGTGGTGGAGGGCTGTATGTGTGGTGGTGGTGGTGGTCTGTATGTGTGGTGGTGGAGGTCCGTATGTGTGGTGGTGGAGGTCTGTATGTGTAGTGGTGGAGGTCTGTATGTGTGATATTGGTGGTCTGTATGTGTGGTGGTGGTGGGCCTGTATGTGTGGTGGTGGAGGTCTGTATGTGTGGTAGTGGAGGTCTGTATGTGTGGTGGTGGAGGTCTGTATGTGTGGTGGTGGAGGTCTGTATGTGTGGTGGTGGTCTGTGTGTGTGGTAGTGGAGGTCTGTATGTGTGGTGGTGGTGGTCTGTATGTGTGGTGGTAGAGGTCTGTATGTGTGGTGGTGGAGGTCTGTATGTGTGGTGGTGGTGGTCTGTATGTGTGGTAGTGGAAGTCTGTATGTGTGGGAGTGGAGGTCTGTATGTGTGGTGGTGGTCTGTATATGTGGTGGTGGTCTGTATGTGTGGTAGTGGAGGTCTGTATGTGTGGTGGTGGTGGTCTGTATGTGTGGTAGTGGTGGTCTGTGTGTGTCGTGGTGGTGGTCTGTATGTGTGGTGGTGGTGGTCTGTATGTGTGGTGGTGGGTCTGTATGTGTGGTGGTGGTGGTCTGTATGTGTGGTGGTGGGGTCTGTATGTGTGGTGGAGGTCTGTATGTGTGGTAGTGGAGGTCTGTATGTGTGGTGGTGGAGGCCTGTATGTGTGGTGGTTAAGGCCTGTATGTGTGGTGGTGGAGGTCTCTATGTGTGGTGGTGGAGGTCTGTATGTGTGGTGGTGGAGGTGTGTATGTGTGGTAGTGGTGGTCTGTATGTGTGGTGGTGGTCTGTATGTGTGGTGGTGGTCTGTATGTGTGGTAGTGGAGGTCTGTATGTGTGGTGCTGGTGGTCTGTATGTGTGGTGGTGGTGGTCTGTATGTGTGGTGGTGGGTCTGTATGTGTGGTGGTTGTGGGTCTGTATGTGTGGTGGTGGGTCTGTATGTGTGGTGGTGGTCTGTATGTGTGGTGGTGGTCTGTATGTGTAGTGGTGGTGGTCTGTATGTGTGGTGGTGGAGGTCTGTATGTGTGGTGGTGGTGGTCTGTATGTGTGGTAGTGGAGGTCTGTATGTGTGGTGGTGGTGGTCTGTATGTGTGGTAGTAGAGGTCTGTATGTGTGGTGGTGGAGGTCTGTATGTGTGGTGGTGGTCTGTATGTGTGGTGGTCTGTATATGTGGTGGTGGAGGTCTGTATGTGTGGTGGTGGAGGTCTGTATGTGTGGTGGTGGTGGTCTGTATGTGTGGTGGTGGAGGCCTCTATGTGTGGTAGTGGAGGTCTGTATGTGTGGTGGTGGTGGTCTGTATGTGTGGTGGGCCTATATGTTTGGTGGTGGTGGTCTGTATGTGTGGTGGTGGAGGTCTGTATGTGTGGTGGTGGAGGCCTGTATGTGTGGTGGTGGAGGTCTGTATGTGTGGTGGTGGTGGTCTGTATGTGTGGTGGAGGCCTGTATGTGTGGTGGTGGAGGCCTGTATGTGTAGCGGTGGAGGTCTGTATGTGTGGTGGTGGTGGTCTGTATGTGTGGTGGAGGTCTGTATGTGTGGTGGTGGAGGCCTGTGTGTGTGGTGGTGGAGGTCTGTTTGTGTGGTGGTGGAGGTCTGTATGTGTGGTGGAGGCCTGTATGTGTGGTGGTGAAGGTCTGTATGTGTGGTGGTTGTGGTCTGTATGTGTGGTGGTGGAGGTCTGTATGTGTGGTGGTGGAGGTCTGTATGTGTGGTGGTGGAGGCCTGTATGTGTGGTGGTGGAGGTCTGTATGTGTGGTGGTGGTGGTTTGTATGTGTGGTGGAGGTCTGTATGTGTGGTGGTGGTGGTCTGCATGTGTGGTGGTGGAGGTCTGTATGTGTGGTGGTGGTGGTCTGTATGTGTGGTGGTGGTGGTGGTCTGTATGTGTGGCGGTGGAGGTCCGTATGTGTGGTGGTGGAGGTCTGTATGTGTAGTGGTGGAGGTCTGTATGTGTGATATTGGTGGTCTGTATGTGTGGTGGTGATGGGCCTGTATGTGTGGTGGTGGAGGTCTGTATGTGTGGTGGTGGTGGTCTGTATGTGTGGTGGTGGAGGTCTGTATGTGTGGTGGTGGTGGTCTGTATGTGTGGTGGTGGAGGTCTGTATGTGTGGTAGTGGTGGTCTGTATATGTGGTGGTTGGCCTGTATGTGTGGTGGAGGGCTGTATGTGTGGTGGTGGTGGTGGTCTGTATGTGTGGTGGTGGAGGTCCGTATGTGTGGTGGTGGAGGTCTGTATGTGTAGTGGTGGAGGTCTGTATGTGTGATATTGGTGGTCTGTATGTGTGGTGGCGGTGGGCCTGTATGTGTGGTGGTGGAGGTCTGTATGTGTGGTAGTGGAGGTCTGTATGTGTGGTGGTGGAGGTGTGTATGTGTGGTGGTGGTGGTCTGTATGTGTGGTGGTGGTCTGTATGTGTGGTGGTGGTCTGTATGTGTGGTAGTGGAGGTCTGTATGTGTGGTGCTGGTGGTCTGTATGTGTGGTGGTGGTGGTCTGTATGTGTGGTGGTGGGTCTGTATGTGTGGTGGTGGTGGGTCTGTATGTGTGGTGGTGGGTCTGTATGTGTGGTGGTGGTCTGTATGTGTGGTGGTGGTCTGTATGTGTAGTGATGGTGGTCTGTATGTGTGGTGGTGGAGGTCTGTATGTGTGGTGGTGGTGGTCTGTATGTGTGGTAGAGGAGGTCTGTATGTGTGGTGGTGGTGGTCTGTATGTGTGGTAGTAGAGGTCTGTATGTGTGGTGGTGGAAGTCTGTATGTGTGGTGGTGGTCTGTATGTGTGGTGGTCTGTATGTGTGGTGGTGGAGGTCTGTATGTGTGGTGGTGGAGGTCTGTATGTGTGGTGGTGGTGGTCTGTATGTGTGGTGGTGGAGGCCTCTATGTGTGGTAGTGTAGGTCTGTATGTGTGGTGGTGGTGGTCTGTATGTGTGTTGGGCCTGTATGTTTGGTGGTGGTGGTCTGTATGTGTGGTGGTGGAGGTCTGTATGTGTGGTGGTGGAGGCCTGTATGTGTGGTGGTGGAGGTCTGTATGTGTGGTGTTGGTGGTCTGTATGTGTGGTGGAGGCCTGTATGTGTGGTGGTGGACGCCTGTATGTGTAGCGGTGGAGGTCTGTATGTGTGGTGGTGGTGGTCTGTATGTGTGGTGGAGGTCTGTATGTGTGGTGGTGGAGGCCTGTGTGTGTGGTGGTGGAGGTCTGTATGTGTGGTGGTGGAGGTCTGTATGTATGGTGGAGGCCTGTATGTGTGGTGGTGAAGGTCTGTATGTGTGGTGGTGGTGGTCTGTATGTGTGGTGGTGGAGGCCTGTATGTGTGGTGGTGGAGGTCTCTATGTGTGGTGGTGGAGGTCTGTATGTGTGGTGGTGGAGGTGTGTATGTGTGGTGGTGGTGGTCTGTATGTGTGGTGGTGGTCTGTATGTGTGGTGGTGGTCTGTATGTGTGGTAGTGGAGGTCTGTATGTGTGGTGCTGGTGGTCTGTATGTGTGGTGGTGGTGGTCTGTATGTGTGGTGGTGGGTCTGTATGTGTGGTGGTGGTGGGTCTGTATGTGTGGTGGTGGGTCTGTATGTGTGGTGGTGGTCTGTATGTGTGGTGGTGGTCTGTATGTGTAGTGATGGTGGTCTGTATGTGTGGTGGTGGAGGTCTGTATGTGTGGTGGTGGTGGTCTGTATGTGTGGTAGAGGAGGTCTGTATGTGTGGTGGTGGTGGTCTGTATGTGTGGTAGTAGAGGTCTGTATGTGTGGTGGTGGAAGTCTGTATGTGTGGTGGTGGTCTGTATGTGTGGTGGTCTGTATGTGTGGTGGTGGAGGTCTGTATGTGTGGTGGTGGAGGTCTGTATGTGTGGTGGTGGAGGTCTGTATGTGTGGTGGTGGAGGTCTGTATGTGTGGTGGTGGTGGTCTGTATGTGTGGTGGTGGAGGCCTCTATGTGTGGTAGTGGAGGTCTGTATGTGTGGTGGTGGTGGTCTGTATGTGTGGTGGGCCTATATGTTTGGTGGTGGTGGTCTGTATGTGTGGTGGTGGAGGTCTGTATGTGTGGTGGTGGAGGCCTGTATGTGTGGTGGTGGAGGTCTGTATGTGTGGTGGTGGTGGTCTGTATGTGTGGTGGAGGCCTGTATGTGTGGTGGTGGAGGCCTGTATGTGTAGCGGTGGAGGTCTGTATGTGTGGTGGTGGTGGTCTGTATGTGTGGTGGAGGTCTGTATGTGTGGTGGTGGAGGCCTGTGTGTGTGGTGGTGGAGGTCTGTTTGTGTGGTGGTGGAGGTCTGTATGTGTGGTGGAGGCCTGTATGTGTGGTGGTGAAGGTCTGTATGTGTGGTGGTTGTGGTCTGTATGTGTGGTGGTGGAGGTCTGTATGTGTGGTGGTGGAGGTCTGTATGTGTGGTGGTGGAGGCCTGTATGTGTGGTGGTGGAGGTCTGTATGTGTGGTGGTGGTGGTTTGTATGTGTGGTGGAGGTCTGTATGTGTGGTGGTGGTGGTCTGCATGTGTGGTGGTGGAGGTCTGTATGTGTGGTGGTGGTGGTCTGTATGTGTGGTGGTGGTCTGTATGTGTGGTGGTGGGTCTGTATGTGTGGTGGTGGTGGGTCTGTATGTGTGGTGGTGGGTCTGTATGTGTGGTGGTGGTCTGTATGTGTGGTGGTGGTCTGTATGTGTAGTGATGGTGGTCTGTATGTGTGGTGGTGGAGGTCTGTATGTGTGGTGGTGGTGGTCTGTATGTGTGGTAGAGGAGGTCTGTATGTGTGGTGGTGGTGGTCTGTATGTGTGGTAGTAGAGGTCTGTATGTGTGGTGGTGGAAGTCTGTATGTGTGGTGGTGGTCTGTATGTGTGGTGGTGGAGGTCCGTATGTGTGGTGGTGGAGGTCTGTATGTGTAGTGGTGGAGGTCTGTATGTGTGATATTGGTGGTCTGTATGTGTGGTGGCGGTGGGCCTGTATGTGTGGTGGTGGAGGTCTGTATGTGTGGTAGTGGAGGTCTGTATGTGTGGTGGTGGAGGTCTGTATGTGTGGTGGTGGAGGTCTGCATGTGTGGTGGTGGTCTGTGTGTGTGGTAGTGGAGGTCTGTATGTGTGGTGGTAGAGGTCTGTATGTGTGGTGGTGGAGGTCTGTATGTGTGGTGGTGGTGGTCTGTATGTGTGGTAGTGGAAGTCTGTATGTGTGGGAGTGGAGGTCTGTATGTGTGGTGGTGGTCTGTATGTGTGGTGGTGGTCTGTATGTGTGGTAGTGGAGGTCTGTATGTGTGGTGGTGGTGGTCTGTATGTGTGGTAGTGGTAGTCTGTATGTGTCGTGGTGGTGGTCTGTATGTGTGGTGGTGGTGGTCTGTATGTGTGGTGGTGGAGGCCTGTATGTGTGGTGGTGGTGGTCTGTATGTGTGGTGGTGGAGGTCTGTATGTGTGGTTGTGGGCCTGTATGTGTGGTGGTGGAGGCCTGTATGTGTGGTGGTGGGTCTGTATGTGTGGTAGTGGTGGTCTGTATGTGTGGTGGTGGTGGTCTGTATGTGTGGTGGAGGTCTGTATGTGTGGTAGTGGAGGTCTGTATGTGTGGTGGTGGAGGCCTGTATGTGTGGTGGTGGAGGCCTGTATGTGTGGTGGTGGAGGTCTCTATGTGTGGTGGTGGAGGTCTGTATGTGTGGTGGTGGAGGTGTGTATGTGTGGTGGTGGTGGTCTGTATGTGTGGTGGTGGTCTGTATGTGTGGTAGTGGAGGTCTGTATGTGTGGTGCTGGTGGTCTGTATGTGTGGTGGTGGTGGTCTGTATGTGTGGTGGTGGGTCTGTATGTGTGGTGGTGGTGGGTCTGTATGTGTGGTGGTGGGTCTGTATGTGTGGTGGTGGTCTGTATGTGTGGTGGTGGTCTGTATGTCTAGTGATGGTGGGTCTGTATGTGTGGTGGTGGAGGTCTGTATGTGTGGTGGTGGTGGTCTGTATGTGTGGTAGAGGAGGTCTGTATGTGTGGTGGTGGTGGTCTGTATGTGTGGTAGTAGAGGTCTGTATGTGTGGTGGTGGAAGTCTGTATGTGTGGTGGTGGTCTGTATGTGTGGTGGGTCTGTATGTGTGGTGGTGGAGGTCTGTATGTGTGGTGGTGGAGGTCTGTATGTGTGGTGGTGGTGGTCTGTATGTGTGGTGGTGGAGGCCTCTATGTGTGGTAGTGTAGGTCTGTATGTGTGGTGGTGGTGGTCTGTATGTGTGTTGGGCCTGTATGTTTGGTGGTGGTGGTCTGTATGTGTGGTGGTGGAGGTCTGTATGTGTGGTGGTGGAGGCCTGTATGTGTGGTGGTGGAGGTCTGTATGTGTGGTGTTGGTGGTCTGTATGTGTGGTGGAGGCCTGTATGTGTGGTGGTGGACGCCTGTATGTGTAGCGGTGGAGGTCTGTATGTGTGGTGGTGGTGGTCTGTATGTGTGGTGGAGGTCTGTATGTGTGGTGGTGGAGGCCTGTGTGTGTGGTGGTGGAGGTCTGTATGTGTGGTGGTGGAGGTCTGTATGTATGGTGGAGGCCTGTATGTGTGGTGGTGAAGGTCTGTATGTGTGGTGGTGGTGGTCTGTATGTGTGGTGGTGGTGGTCTGTATGTGTGGTGGTGGAGGCCTGTATGTGTGGTGGTGGTGGTGGAGGCCTGTATGTGTGGTGGTGGTGGGTCTGTATGTGTGGTGACTCATACGTCAGGCTGCGAGCAGCCGCGTCTAACAGCCTGGTTGATCAGTCCAGCAACCAAAAGGCCTGGTCGACGACCGGGCCGCGGGGACACTAAGCCCCGGAAGCACCTCAAGGTAGCCTAAAAGGTAGGTGGTGATGGAGGCCTGTATGTGTGGTGGTGGAGGCCTGTATGTGTGGTGGTGGAGGTCTGTATGTGTGGTGGTGGTCTGTATGTGTGGTGGTGGTGGTGGAGGCCTGTATGTGTGGTGGTGGTGGTCTGTATGTGTGGTGGTGGTGGGTCTGTATGTGTGCTGGTGGTCTGTATGTGTGGTGGTGGAGGTCTGTATGTGTGGTAGTGGAGGTCTGTATGTGTGGTAGTGGAGGTCTGTATGTGTAGTGGTGGGCCTGTATGTGAGGTGGAGGGCTGTATGTGTGTTGGTGGTGGTGTGTATGTGTGGTGGTGGAGGTCTGTATGTGTGGTGGTGGTGGTATGTGTGGTGGTGGAGGTCTGTATAGTGTGGTGGTGGGCCTGTATGTGTGGGTGGAGGGCTGTATGTGTGGTGTGGTGGTAGGTCTGTATGTGTGGTGGTGGAGGTCCTGTATGTGTGGTGGTGGAGGTCTGTATGTGTAGTGGTGGAGGTCTGTATGTGTGGTTGGTGAGGTCTGTATGTGTGGTGGTGTGGTCCTGTATGTGTGGTGGTGGAGGTCTGTATGTGTGGTAGTGGAGGTCTGTATGTGTGGTGGTGGAGGTCTGTATGTGTGGTGGTGGAGGTCTGTATGTGTGGTGGTGAGGTCTGTAGTGTGTGGTAGTGGAGGTCTGTATGTGTGGTGGTGGTGGTCTGTATGTGTGGTGGTAGAGGTCTGTATGTGTGGTGGTGGAGGTCTGTATGTGTGGTGGTGGAGGTCTGTATGTGTGGTAGGTGGAAGGTCTGTATGTGTGGTGAGTGGAGGTCTGTATGTGTGGTGGTGGAGGTCTGTATATGTGGTGGTGGGTCTGTATGTGTGGTAGTGGAGGTCTGTATGTGTGGTGGTGGTGGTCTGTATGTGTGGTAGTGGTGGTCTGTGTGTGTCGTGGTGGTGGTCTGTATGTGTGGTGGTGGTGGTCTGTATGTGTGGTGGTGGGTCTGTATGTGTGGTGGTGGTGGTCTGTATGTGTGGTGGTGGGGTCTGTATGTGTGGTGGAGGTCTGTATGTGTGGTAGTGGAGGTCTGTATGTGTGGTGGTGGAGGCCTGTATGTGTGGTGGTTAAGGTCTGTATGTGTGGTGGTGGAGGTCTCGTATGTGTGGTGGTGGAGGTCTGTATGTGTGGTGGTGGAGGTGTGTATGTGTGGTAGTGGTGGTCTGTATGTGTGGTGGTGGTCTGTATGTGTGGTGGTGGTCTGTATGTGTGGTAGTGGAGGTCTGTATGTGTGGTGCTGGTGGTCTGTATGTGTGGTGGTGGTGGTCTGTATGTGTGGTGGTGGGTCTGTATGTGTGGTGGTTGTGGGTCTGTATGTGTGGTGGTGGGTCTGTATGTGTGGTGGTGGAGGTCTGTATGTGTGGTGGTGGGTCTGTATGTGTAGGTGGTGGTGGTCTGTATGTGTGGTGGTGGAGGTCTGTATGTGTGGTGGTGGTGGTCTGTATGTGTGGTAGTGGAGGTCTGTATGTGTGGTGGTGGTGGTCTGTATGTGTGGTGGTAGGAGGTCTGTATGTGTGGTGGTGGAGGTCTGTATGTGTGGTGGTGGTCTGTATGTGTGGTGGTCTGTATAGTGTGGTGGTGGAGGTCTGTATGTGTGGTGGTGGAGGTCTGTATGTGTGGTGGTGGTGGTCTGTATGTGTGGTGGTGGAGGCTCTGTATGTGTGGTAGGTGGAGGTCTGTATGTGTGGTGGTGGTGGTCTGTATGTGTGGTGGTGGTCCTGTATGTGTGGTGGTGGTGGTCTGTATGTGTGGTGGTGGAGGTCTGTATGTGTGGTGGTGGAGGCCTGTATGTGTGGTGGTGGAGGTCTGTATGTGTGGTGGTGGTGGTCTGTATGTGTGGTGGAGGTCTGTATGTGTGGTGGTGGAGGTCTGTATGTGTGGTGGTGGAGGTCTGTATGTGTGGTGGTGGTGGTCTGTATGTGTGGTGGTGGAGGTCTGTATGTGTGGTGGTGGAGGCCTGTATGTGTGGTGGTGGAGGTCTGTATGTGTGGTGGTGGTAGGTCTGTATGTGTGGTGGAGGTCTGTATGTGTGGTGGTGAGGTCTGTATGTGTGGTGGTGGAGGTCTGTATGTGTGGTGGTGGAGGTCTGTATGTGTGGTGGTGGAGGTCTGTATGTGTGGTGGTGGAGGTCTGTATGTGTGGTGGTGGAGGTCTGTATGTGTGGTGGTGGTGGTCTGTATGTGTGGTAGGTGGAGGTCTGTATGTGTGGTGGTGGAGGTCTGTATGTGTGGTGGTGGAGGTCTGTATGTGTGGTGGTGGGGTCTGTATGTGTGGTGGTGGTGGGTCTGTATGTGTGGTGGTGGTAGGTCCTGTATGTGTGGTGGTGGAGGTCTGTATGTGTAGGTGGTGGAGGTCTGTATGTGTGGTGGTGGGTCTGTATGTGTGTTGGTGCTGGGTCTGTATGTGTGGTGGTGGTGGTCTGTATGTGTGGTGGTGGTGGTCTGTATGTGTGGTGGTGAAGGTCTGTATGTGTGGTGGTTGAGGCCTGTATGTGAGGTGGTGGAGGTCTGTATGTGAGGTGGTGGAGGTCTGTATGTGTGGTGGTGGAGGTCTGTATGTGTGGTGGTGGAGGTCTGTATGTGTGAGGTGGTGGAGGTCTGTATGTGTGGTGGTGGAGGTCTGTATGTGTGGTGGTGGAGGTCTGTATGTGTGGTGGTGGGTCTGTATGTGTGGTGGTCTGTATGTGTGGTGGTGGGTCTGTATGTGTGGTGGTGGAGGTCTGTATGTGTGGGTGGTGGAGGTCTGTATGTGTGGTGGTGGTGGTCTGTATGTGTGGTGGTGGAGGTCTGTATGTGTGGTGGTGGAGGCCTGTATGTGTGGTGGTGGAGGTCTGTATGTGTGGTGGTGGTCTGTATGTGTGGTGGTGGTGTTCTGTATGTGTGGTGGTGGAGGTCTGTATGTGTGGTGGTGGTGGATCTGTATGTGTGGTGGAGGTCTGTATGTGTGGTGGTGGTCTGTATGTGTGGTGGTGGAGGTCTGTATGTGTGGTGGTGGGTCTGTATGTGTGGTGGTGGTGGTCTGTATGTGTGGTGGTGGAGGTCTGTATGTGTGGTGGTGGTGGTCTGTATGTGAGGTGGTGGAGGGCTGTATGTGTGGTGGTGGAGGTCTGTATGTGTGGTGGTGGTGGGTCTGTATGTGTGGTGCAGGTCTGTATGTGTGGTGGTGGTCTGTATGTGTGGTGGTGGAGGTCTGTATGTGTGGTAGTGGTGGTCTGTATGTGTGGTGGTGGAGGTCTGTATGTGTGGTGGTGGACGCCTGTATGTGTGGTGGTGGAGGTCTGTATGTGTTGTGGTGGAGGTCTGTATGTGTGGTGGTGGTCTGTATGTGTGGTGGTGGTGGTCTGTATGTGTGGTGGTGGTGGTCTGTAGGTGTGGTAGTGGAGGTCTGTATGTGTGGATGTGGAGGTCTGTATGTGTGGTAGTGGTGGGTCTGTATGTGTGGTGGTGGAGGTCTGTATGTGTGGTGGTGGAGGTCTGTATGTGTGGTGGTGGTGGCCTGTATGTGTAGTGGTGGTGGTCTGTATGTGTGGTGGTGGTGGTCTGTATGTGTGGTGGTGGTCTGTATGTGTGGTGGTTGAGGCCTGTATGTGTGGTGGTGGTGGTCTGTATGTGTGGCGTGGTGGGTCTGTATGTGTGGTGGTGGTGGTCTGTATGTGTGGTGGTGGAGGCCTGTATGTGTGGTGGTGGAGGCCTGTATGTGTGGTGGTGGTGGTCTGTATGTGTGGTGGTTGAGGCCTGTATGTGTGGTGGTGGAGGCCTGTATGTGTGGTGATGGAGGCCTGTATGTGTGGTGGTGGAGGCCTGTATGTGTGGTGGTGGAGTTCTGTATGTGTGGTGGTGGCGGCCTGTATGTGTGGTGGTGGTGGTCTGTATGTGTGGTGGTGGTGGTCTGTATGTGTGGTGGTGGAGGTCTGTATGTGTGGTGGTGGCGGCCTGTATGTGTGGTGGTGGTGGTCTGTATGTGTGGTGTTGGTGGTCTGTATGTGTGGTGGTGGAGACCTGTATGTGTGGTGGTGGAGGCCTGTATGTGTGGTGATGGAGGCCTGTATGTGTGGTGGTGGTGGTCTGTATGTGTGGTGGTGGTGGGTCTGTATGTGTGGTGGTGGTGGTCTGTATGTGTGGTGGTGGAGACCTGTATGTGTGGTGGTGGAGGTCTGTATGTGTGGTGGTGGAGACCTGTATGTGTGGTGATGGAGGCCTGTATGTGTGGTGGTGGTCTGTATGTGTGGTGGTGGTGGTCTGTATGTGTGGTGGTGGAGGCCTGTATGTGTGGTGGTGGTGGTGGAGGCCTGTATGTGTGGTGGTGGTGGGTCTGTATGTGTGGTGACTCATACGTCAGGCTGCGAGCAGCCGCGTCTAACAGCCTGGTTGATCAGTCCAGCAACCAAAAGGCCTGGTCGACGACCGGGCCGCGGGGACACTAAGCCCCGGAAGCACCTCAAGGTAGCCTCAAGGTAGGTGGTGATGGAGGCCTGTATGTGTGGTGGTGGAGGCCTGTATGTGTGGTGGTGGAGGTCTGTATGTGTGGTGGTGGTCTGTATGTGTGGTGGTGGTGGTGGAGGCCTGTATGTGTGGTGGTGGTGGTCTGTATGTGTGGTGGTGGTGGGTCTGTATGTGTGCTGGTGGTCTGTATGTGTGGTGGTGGAGGTCTGTATGTGTGGTAGTGGAGGTCTGTATGTGTGGTAGTGGAGGTCTGTATGTGTAGTGGTGGGCCTGTATGTGAGGTGGAGGGCTGTATGTGTGTTGGTGGTGGTGTGTATGTGTGGTGGTTGAGGTCTGTATGTGTGGTGGTGGTGGTCTGTATGTGTGGTGGAGGTCTGTATATGTGGTGGTGGGCCTGTATGTGTGGTGGAGGGCTGTATGTGTGGTGGTGGTGGTGGTCTGTATGTGTGGTGGTGGAGGTCCGTATGTGTGGTGGTGGAGGTCTGTATGTGTAGTGGTAAAGGTCTGTATGTGTGATATTGGTGGTCTGTATGTGTGGTGGTGGTGGGCCTGTATGTGTGGTGGTGGAGGTCTGTATGTGTGGTAGTGGAGGTCTGTATGTGTGGTGGTGGAGGTCTGTATGTGTGGTGGTGGAGGTCTGTATGTGTGGTGGTGGTCTGTGTGTGTGGTAGTGGAGGTCTGTATGTGTGGTGGTGGTGGTCTGTATGTGTGGTGGTAGAGGTCTGTATGTGTGGTGGTGGAGGTCTGTATGTGTGGTGGTGGTGGTCTGTATGTGTGGTAGTGGAAGTCTGTATGTGTGGGAGTGGAGGTCTGTATGTGTGGTGGTGGTCTGTATATGTGGTGGTGGTCTGTATGTGTGGTAGTGGAGGTCTGTATGTGTGGTGGTGGTGGTCTGTATGTGTGGTAGTGGTGGTCTGTGTGTGTCGTGGTGGTGGTCTGTATGTGTGGTGGTGGTGGTCTGTATGTGTGGTGGTGGGTCTGTATGTGTGGTGGTGGTGGTCTGTATGTGTGGTGGTGGGGTCTGTATGTGTGGTGGAGGTCTGTATGTGTGGTAGTGGAGGTCTGTATGTGTGGTGGTGGAGGCCTGTATGTGTGGTGGTTAAGGCCTGTATGTGTGGTGGTGGAGGTCTCTATGTGTGGTGGTGGAGGTCTGTATGTGTGGTGGTGGAGGTGTGTATGTGTGGTAGTGGTGGTCTGTATGTGTGGTGGTGGTCTGTATGTGTGGTGGTGGTCTGTATGTGTGGTAGTGGAGGTCTGTATGTGTGGTGCTGGTGGTCTGTATGTGTGGTGGTGGTGGTCTGTATGTGTGGTGGTGGGTCTGTATGTGTGGTGGTTGTGGGTCTGTATGTGTGGTGGTGGGTCTGTATGTGTGGTGGTGGTCTGTATGTGTGGTGGTGGTCTGTATGTGTAGTGGTGGTGGTCTGTATGTGTGGTGGTGGAGGTCTGTATGTGTGGTGGTGGTGGTCTGTATGTGTGGTAGTGGAGGTCTGTATGTGTGGTGGTGGTGGTCTGTATGTGTGGTAGTAGAGGTCTGTATGTGTGGTGGTGGAGGTCTGTATGTGTGGTGGTGGTCTGTATGTGTGGTGGTCTGTATATGTGGTGGTGGAGGTCTGTATGTGTGGTGGTGGAGGTCTGTATGTGTGGTGGTGGTGGTCTGTATGTGTGGTGGTGGAGGCCTCTATGTGTGGTAGTGGAGGTCTGTATGTGTGGTGGTGGTGGTCTGTATGTGTGGTGGGCCTGTATGTTTGGTGGTGGTGGTCTGTATGTGTGGTGGTGGAGGTCTGTATGTGTGGTGGTGGAGGCCTGTATGTGTGGTGGTGGAGGTCTGTATGTGTGGTGGTGGTGGTCTGTATGTGTGGTGGAGGCCTGTATGTGTGGTGGTGGAGGCCTGTATGTGTAGCGGTGGAGGTCTGTATGTGTGGTGGTGGTGGTCTGTATGTGTGGTGGAGGTCTGTATGTGTGGTGGTGGAGGCCTGTGTGTGTGGTGGTGGAGGTCTGTTTGTGTGGTGGTGGAGGTCTGTATGTGTGGTGGAGGCCTGTATGTGTGGTGGTGAAGGTCTGTATGTGTGGTGGTTGTGGTCTGTATGTGTGGTGGTGGAGGTCTGTATGTGTGGTGGTGGAGGTCTGTATGTGTGGTGGTGGAGGCCTGTATGTGTGGTGGTGGAGGTCTGTATGTGTGGTGGTGGTGGTTTGTATGTGTGGTGGAGGTCTGTATGTGTGGTGGTGGTGGTCTGTATGTGTGGTGGTGGAGGTCTGTATGTGTGGTGGTGGTGGTCTGTATGTGTGGTGGTGGTGGTGGTCTGTATGTGTGGCGGTGGAGGTCCGTATGTGTGGTGGTGGAGGTCTGTATGTGTAGTGGTGGAGGTCTGTATGTGTGATATTGGTGGTCTGTATGTGTGGTGGTGGTGGGCCTGTATGTGTGGTGGTGGAGGTCTGTATGTGTGGTGGTGGTGGTCTGTATGTGTGGTGGTGGAGGTCTGTATGTGTGGTGGTGGTGGTCTGTATGTGTGGTGGTGGAGACCTGTATGTGTGGTGGTGGAGGTCTGTATGTGTGGTGGTGGAGACCTGTATGTGTGGTGATGGAGGCCTGTATGTGTGGTGGTGGTCTGTATGTGTGGTGGTGGTGGTCTGTATGTGTGGTGGTGGAGACCTGTATGTGTGGTGGTGGTGGTGGAGGCCTGTATGTGTGGTGGTGGTGGGTCTGTATGTGTGGTGACTCATACGTCAGGCTGCGAGCAGCCGCGTCTAACAGCCTGGTTGATCAGTCCAGCAACCAAAAGGCCTGGTCGACGACCGGGCCGCGGGGACACTAAGCCCCGGAAGCACCTCAAGGTAGCCTCAAGGTAGGTGGTGATGGAGGCCTGTATGTGTGGTGGTGGAGGCCTGTATGTGTGGTGGTGGAGGTCTGTATGTGTGGTGGTGGTCTGTATGTGTGGTGGTGGTGGTGGAGGCCTGTATGTGTGGTGGTGGTGGTCTGTATGTGTGGTGGTGGTGGGTCTGTATGTGTGCTGGTGGTCTGTATGTGTGGTGGTGGAGGTCTGTATGTGTGGTAGTGGAGGTCTGTATGTGTGGTAGTGGAGGTCTGTATGTGTAGTGGTGGGCCTGTATGTGAGGTGGAGGGCTGTATGTGTGTTGGTGGTGGTGTGTATGTGTGGTGGTGGAGGTCTGTATGTGTGGTGGTGGTGGTCTGTATGTGTGGTGGAGGTCTGTATATGTGGTGGTGGGCCTGTATGTGTGGTGGAGGGCTGTATGTGTGGTGGTGGTGGTGGTCTGTATGTGTGGTGGTGGAGGTCCGTATGTGTGGTGGTGGAGGTCTGTATGTGTAGTGGTGGAGGTCTGTATGTGTGATATTGGTGGTCTGTATGTGTGGTGGTGGTGGGCCTGTATGTGTGGTGGTGGAGGTCTGTATGTGTGGTAGTGGAGGTCTGTATGTGTGGTGGTGGAGGTCTGTATGTGTGGTGGTGGAGGTCTGTATGTGTGGTGGTGGTCTGTGTGTGTGGTAGTGGAGGTCTGTATGTGTGGTGGTGGTGGTCTGTATGTGTGGTGGTAGAGGTCTGTATGTGTGGTGGTGGAGGTCTGTATGTGTGGTGGTGGTGGTCTGTATGTGTGGTAGTGGAAGTCTGTATGTGTGGGAGTGGAGGTCTGTATGTGTGGTGGTGGTCTGTATATGTGGTGGTGGTCTGTATGTGTGGTAGTGGAGGTCTGTATGTGTGGTGGTGGTGGTCTGTATGTGTGGTAGTGGTGGTCTGTGTGTGTCGTGGTGGTGGTCTGTATGTGTGGTGGTGGTGGTCTGTATGTGTGGTGGTGGGTCTGTATGTGTGGTGGTGGTGGTCTGTATGTGTGGTGGTGGGGTCTGTATGTGTGGTGGAGGTCTGTATGTGTGGTAGTGGAGGTCTGTATGTGTGGTGGTGGAGGCCTGTATGTGTGGTGGTTAAGGCCTGTATGTGTGGTGGTGGAGGTCTCTATGTGTGGTGGTGGAGGTCTGTATGTGTGGTGGTGGAGGTGTGTATGTGTGGTAGTGGTGGTCTGTATGTGTGGTGGTGGTCTGTATGTGTGGTGGTGGTCTGTATGTAAGGTAGTGGAGGTCTGTATGTGTGGTGCTGGTGGTCTGTATGTGTGGTGGTGGTGGTCTGTATGTGTGGTGGTGGGTCTGTATGTGTGGTGGTTGTGGGTCTGTATGTGTGGTGGTGGGTCTGTATGTGTGGTGGTGGTCTGTATGTGTGGTGGTGGTCTGTATGTGTAGTGGTGGTGGTCTGTATGTGTGGTGGTGGAGGTCTGTATGTGTGGTGGTGGTGGTCTGTATGTGTGGTAGTGGAGGTCTGTATGTGTGGTGGTGGTGGTCTGTATGTGTGGTAGTAGAGGTCTGTATGTGTGGTGGTGGAGGTCTGTATGTGTGGTGGTGGTCTGTATGTGTGGTGGTCTGTATATGTGGTGGTGGAGGTCTGTATGTGTGGTGGTGGAGGTCTGTATGTGTGGTGGTGGTGGTCTGTATGTGTGGTGGTGGAGGCCTCTATGTGTGGTAGTGGAGGTCTGTATGTGTGGTGGTGGTGGTCTGAATGTGTGGTGGGCCTGTATGTTTGGTGGTGGTGGTCTGTATGTGTGGTGGTGGAGGTCTGTATGTGTGGTGGTGGAGGCCTGTATGTGTGGTGGTGGAGGTCTGTATGTGTGGTGGTGGTGGTCTGTCTGTGTGGTGGAGGCCTGTATGTGTGGTGGTGGAGGCCTGTATGTGTAGCGGTGGAGGTCTGTATATGTGGTGGTGGTGGTCTGTATGTGTGGTGGAGGTCTGTATGTGTGGTGGTGGAGGCCTGTGTGTGTGGTGGTGGAGGTCTGTTTGTGTGGTGGTGGAGGTCTGTATGTGTGGTGGAGGCCTGTATGTGTGGTGGTGAAGGTCTGTATGTGTGGTGGTTGTGGTCTGTATGTGTGGTGGTGGAGGTCTGTATGTGTGGTGGTGGAGGTCTGTATGTGTGGTGGTGGAGGCCTGTATGTGTGGTGGTGGAGGTCTGTATGTGTGGTGGTGGTGGTTTGTATGTGTGGTGGAGGTCTGTATGTGTGGTGGTGGTGGTCTGTATGTGTGGTGGTGGAGGTCTGTATGTGTGGTGGTGGTGGTCTGTATGTGTGTTGGTGGTGGTGGTCTGTATGTGTGGCGGTGGAGGTCCGTATGTGTGGTGGTGAAGGTCTGTATGTGTAGTGGTGGAGGTCTGTATGTGTGATATTGGTGGTCTGTATGTGTGGTGGTGGTGGGCCTGTATGTGTGGTGGTGGAGGTCTGTATGTGTGGTGGTGGTGGTCTGTATGTGTGGTGGTGGAGGTCTGTATGTGTGGTGGTGGTGGTCTGTATGTGTGGTGGTGGAGGTCTGTATGTGTGGTAGTGGTGGTCTGTATATGTTGTGGTTGGCCTCTATGTGTGGTGGAGGGCTGTATGTGTGGTGGTGGTGGTGGTCTGTATGTGTGGTGGTGGAGGTCCGTATGTGTGGTGGTGGAGGTCTGTATGTGTAGTGGTGGAGGTCTGTATGTGTGATATTGGTGGTCTGTATGTGTGGTGGCGGTGGGCCTGTATGTGTGGTGGTGGAGGTCTGTATGTGTGGTAGTGGAGGTCTGTATGTGTGGTGGTGGAGGTCTGTATGTGTGGTGGTGGAGGTCTGCATGTGTGGTGGTGGTCTGTGTGTGTGGTAGTGGAGGTCTGTATGTGTGGTGGTAGAGGTCTGTATGTGTGGTGGTGGAGGTCTGTATGTGTGGTGGTGGTGGTCTGTATGTGTGGTAGTGGAAGTCTGTATGTGTGGGAGTGGAGGTCTGTATGTGTGGTGGTGGTCTGTATGTGTGGTGGTGGTCTGTATGTGTGGTAGTGGAGGTCTGTATGTGTGGTGGTGGTGGTCTGTATGTGTGGTAGTGGTAGTCTGTATGTGTCGTGGTGGTGGTCTGTATGTGTGGTGGTGGTGGTCTGTATGTGTGGTGGTGGAGGCCTGTATGTGTGGTGGTGGTGGTCTGTATGTGTGGTGGTGGAGGTCTGTATGTGTGGTTGTGGGCCTGTATGTGTGGTGGTGGAGGCCTGTATGTGTGGTGGTGGGTCTGTATGTGTGGTAGTGGTGGTCTGTATGTGTGGTGGTGGTGGTCTGTATGTGTGGTGGAGGTCTGTATGTGTGGTAGTGGAGGTCTGTATGTGTGGTGGTGGAGGCCTGTATGTGTGGTGGTGGAGGCCTGTATGTGTGGTGGTGGAGGTCTCTATGTGTGGTGGTGGAGGTCTGTATGTGTGGTGGTGGAGGTGTGTATGTGTGGTGGTGGTGGTCTGTATGTGTGGTGGTGGTCTGTATGTGTGGTGGTGGTCTGTATGTGTGGTAGTGGAGGTCTGTATGTGTGGTGCTGGTGGTCTGTATGTTTGGTGGTGGTGGTCTGTATGTGTGGTGGTGGGTCTGTATGTGTGGTGGTGGTGGGTCTGTATGTGTGGTGGTGGGTCTGTATGTGTGGTGGTGGTCTGTATGTGTGGTGGTGGTCTGTATGTGTAGTGATGGTGGTCTGTATGTGTGGTGGTGGAGGTCTGTATGTGTGGTGGTGGTGGTCTGTATGTGTGGTAGAGGAGGTCTGTATGTGTGGTGGTGGTGGTCTGTATGTGTGGTAGTAGAGGTCTGTATGTGTGGTGGTGGAAGTCTGTATGTGTGGTGGTGGTCTGTATGTGTGGTGGTCTGTATGTGTGGTGGTGGAGGTCTGTATGTGTGGTGGTGGAGGTCTGTATGTGTGGTGGTGGTGGTCTGTATGTGTGGTGGTGGAGGCCTCTATGTGTGGTAGTGTAGGTCTGTATGTGTGGTGGTGGTGGTCTGTATGTGTGTTGGGCCTGTATGTTTGGTGGTGGTGGTCTGTATGTGTGGTGGTGGAGGTCTGTATGTGTGGTGGTGGAGGCCTGTATGTGTGGTGGTGGAGGTCTGTATGTGTGGTGTTGGTGGTCTGTATGTGTGGTGGAGGCCTGTATGTGTGGTGGTGGACGCCTGTATGTGTAGCGGTGGAGGTCTGTATGTGTGGTGGTGGTGGTCTGTATGTGTGGTGGAGGTCTGTATGTGTGGTGGTGGAGGCCTGTGTGTGTGGTGGTGGAGGTCTGTATGTGTGGTGGTGGAGGTCTGTATGTATGGTGGAGGCCTGTATGTGTGGTGGTGAAGGTCTGTATGTGTGGTGGTGGTGGTCTGTATGTGTGGTGGTGGTGGTCTGTATGTGTGGTGGTGGAGGCCTGTATGTGTGGTGGTGGTGGTGGAGGCCTGTATGTGTGGTGGTGGTGGGTCTGTATGTGTGGTGACTCATACGTCAGGCTGCGAGCAGCCGCGTCTAACAGCCTGGTTGATCAGTCCAGCAACCAAAAGGCCTGGTCGACGACCGGGCCGCGGGGACACTAAGCCCCGGAAGCACCTCAAGGTAGCCTCAAGGTAGGTGGTGATGGAGGCCTGTATGTGTGGTGGTGGAGGCCTGTATGTGTGGTGGTGGAGGTCTGTATGTGTGGTGGTGGTCTGTATGTGTGGTGGTGGTGGTGGAGGCCTGTATGTGTGGTGGTGGTGGTCTGTATGTGTGGTGGTGGTGGGTCTGTATGTGTGCTGGTGGTCTGTATGTGTGGTGGTGGAGGTCTGTATGTGTGGTAGTGGAGGTCTGTATGTGTGGTAGTGGAGGTCTGTATGTGTAGTGGTGGGCCTGTATGTGAGGTGGAGGGCTGTATGTGTGTTGGTGGTGGTGTGTATGTGTGGTGGTGGAGGTCTGTATGTGTGGTGGTGGTGGTCTGTATGTGTGGTGGAGGTCTGTATATGTGGTGGTGGGCCTGTATGTGTGGTGGAGGGCTGTATGTGTGGTGGTGGTGGTGGTCTGTATGTGTGGTGGTGGAGGTCCGTATGTGTGGTGGTGGAGGTCTGTATGTGTAGTGGTGGAGGTCTGTATGTGTGATATTGGTGGTCTGTATGTGTGGTGGTGGTGGGCCTGTATGTGTGGTGGTGGAGGTCTGTATGTGTGGTAGTGGAGGTCTGTATGTGTGGTGGTGGAGGTCTGTATGTGTGGTGGTGGAGGTCTGTATGTGTGGTGGTGGTCTGTGTGTGTGGTAGTGGAGGTCTGTATGTGTGGTGGTGGTGGTCTGTATGTGTGGTGGTAGAGGTCTGTATGTGTGGTGGTGGAGGTCTGTATGTGTGGTGGTGGTGGTCTGTATGTGTGGTAGTGGAAGTCTGTATGTGTGGGAGTGGAGGTCTGTATGTGTGGTGGTGGTCTGTATATGTGGTGGTGGTCTGTATGTGTGGTAGTGGAGGTCTGTATGTGTGGTGGTGGTGGTCTGTATGTGTGGTAGTGGTGGTCTGTGTGTGTCGTGGTGGTGGTCTGTATGTGTGGTGGTGGTGGTCTGTATGTGTGGTGGTGGGTCTGTATGTGTGGTGGTGGTGGTCTGTATGTGTGGTGGTGGGGTCTGTATGTGTGGTGGAGGTCTGTATGTGTGGTAGTGGAGGTCTGTATGTGTGGTGGTGGAGGCCTGTATGTGTGGTGGTTAAGGCCTGTATGTGTGGTGGTGGAGGTCTCTATGTGTGGTGGTGGAGGTCTGTATGTGTGGTGGTGGAGGTGTGTATGTGTGGTAGTGGTGGTCTGTATGTGTGGTGGTGGTCTGTATGTGTGGTGGTGGTCTGTATGTGTGGTAGTGGAGGTCTGTATGTGTGGTGCTGGTGGTCTGTATGTGTGGTGGTGGTGGTCTGTATGTGTGGTGGTGGGTCTGTATGTGTGGTGGTTGTGGGTCTGTATGTGTGGTGGTGGGTCTGTATGTGTGGTGGTGGTCTGTATGTGTGGTGGTGGTCTGTATGTGTAGTGGTGGTGGTCTGTATGTGTGGTGGTGGAGGTCTGTATGTGTGGTGGTGGTGGTCTGTATGTGTGGTAGTGGAGGTCTGTATGTGTGGTGGTGGTGGTCTGTATGTGTGGTAGTAGAGGTCTGTATGTGTGGTGGTGGAGGTCTGTATGTGTGGTGGTGGTCTGTATGTGTGGTGGTCTGTATATGTGGTGGTGGAGGTCTGTATGTGTGGTGGTGGAGGTCTGTATGTGTGGTGGTGGTGGTCTGTATGTGTGGTGGTGGAGGCCTCTATGTGTGGTAGTGGAGGTCTGTATGTGTGGTGGTGGTGGTCTGTATGTGTGGTGGGCCTATATGTTTGGTGGTGGTGGTCTGTATGTGTGGTGGTGGAGGTCTGTATGTGTGGTGGTGGAGGCCTGTATGTGTGGTGGTGGAGGTCTGTATGTGTGGTGGTGGTGGTCTGTATGTGTGGTGGAGGCCTGTATGTGTGGTGGTGGAGGCCTGTATGTGTAGCGGTGGAGGTCTGTATGTGTGGTGGTGGTGGTCTGTATGTGTGGTGGAGGTCTGTATGTGTGGTGGTGGAGGCCTGTGTGTGTGGTGGTGGAGGTCTGTTTGTGTGGTGGTGGAGGTCTGTATGTGTGGTGGAGGCCTGTATGTGTGGTGGTGAAGGTCTGTATGTGTGGTGGTTGTGGTCTGTATGTGTGGTGGTGGAGGTCTGTATGTGTGGTGGTGGAGGTCTGTATGTGTGGTGGTGGAGGCCTGTATGTGTGGTGGTGGAGGTCTGTATGTGTGGTGGTGGTGGTTTGTATGTGTGGTGGAGGTCTGTATGTGTGGTGGTGGTGGTCTGCATGTGTGGTGGTGGAGGTCTGTATGTGTGGTGGTGGTGGTCTGTATGTGTGGTGGTGGTGGTGGTCTGTATGTGTGGCGGTGGAGGTCCGTATGTGTGGTGGTGGAGGTCTGTATGTGTAGTGGTGGAGGTCTGTATGTGTGATATTGGTGGTCTGTATGTGTGGTGGTGATGGGCCTGTATGTGTGGTGGTGGAGGTCTGTATGTGTGGTGGTGGTGGTCTGTATGTGTGGTGGTGGAGGTCTGTATGTGTGGTGGTGGTGGTCTGTATGTGTGGTGGTGGAGGTCTGTATGTGTGGTAGTGGTCTGTATATGTGGTGGTTGGCCTGTATGTGTGGTGGAGGGCTGTATGTGTGGTGGTGGTGGTGGTCTGTATGTGTGGTGGTGGAGGTCCGTATGTGTGGTGGTGGAGGTCTGTATGTGTAGTGGTGGAGGTCTGTATGTGTGATATTGGTGGTCTGTATGTGTGGTGGCGGTGGGCCTGTATGTGTGGTGGTGGAGGTCTGTATGTGTGGTAGTGGAGGTCTGTATGTGTGGTGGTGGAGGTCTGTATGTGTGGTGGTGGAGGTCTGCATGTGTGGTGGTGGTCTGTGTGTGTGGTAGTGGAGGTCTGTATGTGTGGTGGTAGAGGTCTGTATGTGTGGTGGTGGAGGTCTGTATGTGTGGTGGTGGTGGTCTGTATGTGTGGTAGTGGAAGTCTGTATGTGTGGGAGTGGAGGTCTGTATGTGTGGTGGTGGTCTGTATGTGTGGTGGTGGTCTGTATGTGTGGTAGTGGAGGTCTGTATGTGTGGTGGTGGTGGTCTGTATGTGTGGTAGTGGTAGTCTGTATGTGTCGTGGTGGTGGTCTGTATGTGTGGTGGTGGTGGTCTGTATGTGTGGTGGTGGAGGCCTGTATGTGTGGTGGTGGTGGTCTGTATGTGTGGTGGTGGAGGTCTGTATGTGTGGTTGTGGGCCTGTATGTGTGGTGGTGGAGGCCTGTATGTGTGGTGGTGGGTCTGTATGTGTGGTAGTGGTGGTCTGTATGTGTGGTGGTGGTGGTCTGTATGTGTGGTGGATGTCTGTATGTGTGGTAGTGGAGGTCTGTATGTGTGGTGGTGGAGGCCTGTATGTGTGGTGGTGGAGGCCTGTATGTGTGGTGGTGGAGGTCTCTATGTGTGGTGGTGGAGGTCTGTATGTGTGGTGGTGGAGGTGTGAATGTGTGGTGGTGGTGGTCTGTATGTGTGGTGGTGGTCTGTATGTGTGGTAGTGGAGGTCTGTATGTGTGGTGCTGGTGGTCTGTATGTGTGGTGGTGGTGGTCTGTATGTGTGGTGGTGGGTCTGTATGTGTGGTGGTGGTGGGTCTGTATGTGTGGTGGTGGGTCTGTATGTGTGGTGGTGGTCTGTATGTGTGGTGGTGGTCTGTATGTCTAGTGATGGTGGTCTGTATGTGTGGTGGTGGAGGTCTGTATGTGTGGTGGTGGTGGTCTGTATGTGTGGTAGAGGAGGTCTGTATGTGTGGTGGTGGTGGTCTGTATGTGTGGTAGTAGAGGTCTGTATGTGTGGTGGTGGAAGTCTGTATGTGTGGTGGTGGTCTGTATGTGTGGTGGTCTGTATGTGTGGTGGTGGAGGTCTGTATGTGTGGTGGTGGAGGTCTGTATGTGTGGTGGTGGTGGTCTGTATGTGTGGTGGTGGAGGCCTCTATGTGTGGTAGTGTAGGTCTGTATGTGTGGTGGTGGTGGTCTGTATGTGTGTTGGGCCTGTATGTTTGGTGGTGGTGGTCTGTATGTGTGGTGGTGGAGGTCTGTATGTGTGGTGGTGGAGGCCTGTATGTGTGGTGGTGGAGGTCTGTATGTGTGGTGTTGGTGGTCTGTATGTGTGGTGGAGGCCTGTATGTGTGGTGGTGGACGCCTGTATGTGTAGCGGTGGAGGTCTGTATGTGTGGTGGTGGTGGTCTGTATGTGTGGTGGAGGTCTGTATGTGTGGTGGTGGAGGCCTGTGTGTGTGGTGGTGGAGGTCTGTATGTGTGGTGGTGGAGGTCTGTATGTATGGTGGAGGCCTGTATGTGTGGTGGTGAAGGTCTGTATGTGTGGTGGTGGTGGTCTGTATGTGTGGTGGTGGTGGTCTGTATGTGTGGTGGTGGAGGCCTGTATGTGTGGTGGTGGTGGTGGAGGCCTGTATGTGTGGTGGTGGTGGGTCTGTATGTGTGGTGACTCATACGTCAGGCTGCGAGCAGCCGCGTCTAACAGCCTGGTTGATCAGTCCAGCAACCAAAAGGCCTGGTCGACGACCGGGCCGCGGGGACACTAAGCCCCGGAAGCACCTCAAGGTAGCCTAAAAGGTAGGTGGTGATGGAGGCCTGTATGTGTGGTGGTGGAGGCCTGTATGTGTGGTGGTGGAGGTCTGTATGTGTGGTGGTGGTCTGTATGTGTGGTGGTGGTGGTGGAGGCCTGTATGTGTGGTGGTGGTGGTCTGTATGTGTGGTGGTGGTGGGTCTGTATGTGTGCTGGTGGTCTGTATGTGTGGTGGTGGAGGTCTGTATGTGTGGTAGTGGAGGTCTGTATGTGTGGTAGTGGAGGTCTGTATGTGTAGTGGTGGGCCTGTATGTGAGGTGGAGGGCTGTATGTGTGTTGGTGGTGGTGTGTATGTGTGGTGGTGGAGGTCTGTATGTGTGGTGGTGGTGGTCTGTATGTGTGGTGGAGGTCTGTATATGTGGTGGTGGGCCTGTATGTGTGGTGGAGGGCTGTATGTGTGGTGGTGGTGGTGGTCTGTATGTGTGGTGGTGGAGGTCCGTATGTGTGGTGGTGGAGGTCTGTATGTGTAGTGGTGGAGGTCTGTATGTGTGATATTGGTGGTCTGTATGTGTGGTGGTGGTGGGCCTGTATGTGTGGTGGTGGAGGTCTGTATGTGTGGTAGTGGAGGTCTGTATGTGTGGTGGTGGAGGTCTGTATGTGTGGTGGTGGAGGTCTGTATGTGTGGTGGTGGTCTGTGTGTGTGGTAGTGGAGGTCTGTATGTGTGGTGGTGGTGGTCTGTATGTGTGGTGGTAGAGGTCTGTATGTGTGGTGGTGGAGGTCTGTATGTGTGGTGGTGGTGGTCTGTATGTGTGGTAGTGGAAGTCTGTATGTGTGGGAGTGGAGGTCTGTATGTGTGGTGGTGGTCTGTATATGTGGTGGTGGTCTGTATGTGTGGTAGTGGAGGTCTGTATGTGTGGTGGTGGTGGTCTGTATGTGTGGTAGTGGTGGTCTGTGTGTGTCGTGGTGGTGGTCTGTATGTGTGGTGGTGGAGGTCTGTATGTGTGGTGGTGGTGGTCTGTATGTGTGGTGGTGGTGGTCTGTATGTGTGGTGGTGGAGGCCTGTATGTGTGGTGGTGGTGGTGGAGGCCTGTATGTGTGGTGGTGGTGGGTCTGTATGTGTGGTGACTCATACGTCAGGCTGCGAGCAGCCGCGTCTAACAGCCTGGTTGATCAGTCCAGCAACCAAAAGGCCTGGTCGACGACCGGGCCGCGGGGACACTAAGCCCCGGAAGCACCTCAAGGTAGCCTAAAAGGTAGGTGGTGATGGAGGCCTGTATGTGTGGTGGTGGAGGCCTGTATGTGTGGTGGTGGAGGTCTGTATGTGTGGTGGTGGTCTGTATGTGTGGTGGTGGTGGTGGAGGCCTGTATGTGTGGTGGTGGTGGTCTGTATGTGTGGTGGTGGTGGGTCTGTATGTGTGCTGGTGGTCTGTATGTGTGGTGGTGGAGGTCTGTATGTGTGGTAGTGGAGGTCTGTATGTGTGGTAGTGGAGGTCTGTATGTGTAGTGGTGGGCCTGTATGTGAGGTGGAGGGCTGTATGTGTGTTGGTGGTGGTGTGTATGTGTGGTGGTGGAGGTCTGTATGTGTGGTGGTGGTGGTCTGTATGTGTGGTGGAGGTCTGTATATGTGGTGGTGGGCCTGTATGTGTGGTGGAGGGCTGTATGTGTGGTGGTGGTGGTGGTCTGTATGTGTGGTGGTGGAGGTCCGTATGTGTGGTGGTGGAGGTCTGTATGTGTAGTGGTGGAGGTCTGTATGTGTGATATTGGTGGTCTGTATGTGTGGTGGTGGTGGGCCTGTATGTGTGGTGGTGGAGGTCTGTATGTGTGGTAGTGGAGGTCTGTATGTGTGGTGGTGGAGGTCTGTATGTGTGGTGGTGGAGGTCTGTATGTGTGGTGGTGGTCTGTGTGTGTGGTAGTGGAGGTCTGTATGTGTGGTGGTGGTGGTCTGTATGTGTGGTGGTAGAGGTCTGTATGTGTGGTGGTGGAGGTCTGTATGTGTGGTGGTGGTGGTCTGTATGTGTGGTAGTGGAAGTCTGTATGTGTGGGAGTGGAGGTCTGTATGTGTGGTGGTGGTCTGTATATGTGGTGGTGGTCTGTATGTGTGGTAGTGGAGGTCTGTATGTGTGGTGGTGGTGGTCTGTATGTGTGGTAGTGGTGGTCTGTGTGTGTCGTGGTGGTGGTCTGTATGTGTGGTGGTGGTGGTCTGTATGTGTGGTGGTGGGTCTGTATGTGTGGTGGTGGTGGTCTGTATGTGTGGTGGTGGGGTCTGTATGTGTGGTGGAGGTCTGTATGTGTGGTAGTGGAGGTCTGTATGTGTGGTGGTGGAGGCCTGTATGTGTGGTGGTTAAGGCCTGTATGTGTGGTGGTGGAGGTCTCTATGTGTGGTGGTGGAGGTCTGTATGTGTGGTGGTGGAGGTGTGTATGTGTGGTAGTGGTGGTCTGTATGTGTGGTGGTGGTCTGTATGTGTGGTGGTGGTCTGTATGTGTGGTAGTGGAGGTCTGTATGTGTGGTGCTGGTGGTCTGTATGTGTGGTGGTGGTGGTCTGTATGTGTGGTGGTGGGTCTGTATGTGTGGTGGTTGTGGGTCTGTATGTGTGGTGGTGGGTCTGTATGTGTGGTGGTGGTCTGTATGTGTGGTGGTGGTCTGTATGTGTAGTGGTGGTGGTCTGTATGTGTGGTGGTGGAGGTCTGTATGTGTGGTGGTGGTGGTCTGTATGTGTGGTAGTGGAGGTCTGTATGTGTGGTGGTGGTGGTCTGTATGTGTGGTAGTAGAGGTCTGTATGTGTGGTGGTGGAGGTCTGTATGTGTGGTGGTGGTCTGTATGTGTGGTGGTCTGTATATGTGGTGGTGGAGGTCTGTATGTGTGGTGGTGGAGGTCTGTATGTGTGGTGGTGGTGGTCTGTATGTGTGGTGGTGGAGGCCTCTATGTGTGGTAGTGGAGGTCTGTATGGTGGTGGTGTATGTTTGGTGGTGGTGGTCTGTATGTGTGGTGGTGGAGGTCTGTATGTGTGGTGGTGGAGGCCTGTATGTGTGGTGGTGGAGGTCTGTATGTGTGGTGGTGGTGGTCTGTATGTGTGGTGGAGGCCTGTATGTGTGGTGGTGGAGGCCTGTATGTGTAGCGGTGGAGGTCTGTATGTGTGGTGGTGGTGGTCTGTATGTGTGGTGGAGGTCTGTATGTGTGGTGGTGGAGGCCTGTGTGTGTGGTGGTGGAGGTCTGTTTGTGTGTGGTGGAGGTCTGTATGTGTGGTGGAGGCCTGTATGTGTGGTGGTGAAGGTCTGTATGTGTGGTGGTTGTGGTCTGTATGTGTGGTGGTGGAGGTCTGTATGTGTGGTGGTGGAGGTCTGTATGTGTGGTGGTGGAGGCCTGTATGTGTGGTGGTGGAGGTCTGTATGTGTGGTGGTGGTGGTTTGTATGTGTGGTGGAGGTCTGTATGTGTGGTGGTGGTGGTCTGTATGTGTGGTGGTGGAGGTCTGTATGTGTGGTGGTGGTGGTCTGTATGTGTGGTGGTGGTGGTGGTCTGTATGTGTGGCGGTGGAGGTCCGTATGTGTGGTGGTGGAGGTCTGTATGTGTAGTGGTGGAGGTCTGTATGTGTGATATTGGTGGTCTGTATGTGTGGTGGTGATGGGCCTGTATGTGTGGTGGTGGAGGTCTGTATGTGTGGTGGTGGTGGTCTGTATGTGTGGTGGTGGAGGTCTGTATGTGTGGTGGTGGTGGTCTGTATGTGTGGTGGTGGAGGTCTGTATGTGTGGTAGTGGTGGTCTGTATATGTGGTGGTTGGCCTGTATGTGTGGTGGAGGGCTGTATGTGTGGTGGTGGTGGTGGTCTGTATGTGTGGTGGTGGAGGTCCGTATGTGTGGTGGTGGAGGTCTGTATGTGTAGTGGTGGAGGTCTGTATGTGTGATATTGGTGGTCTGTATGTGTGGTGGCGGTGGGCCTGTATGTGTGGTGGTGGAGGTCTGTATGTGTGGTAGTGGAGGTCTGTATGTGTGGTGGTGAAGGTCTGTATGTGTGGTGGTGGAGGTCTGCATGTGTGGTGGTGGTCTGTGTGTGTGGTAGTGGAGGTCTGTATGTGTGGTGGTAGAGGTCTGTATGTGTGGTGGTGGAGGTCTGTATGTGTGGTGGTGGTGGTCTGTATGTGTGGTAGTGGAAGTCTGTATGTGTGGGAGTGGAGGTCTGTATTTGTGGTGGTGGTCTGTATGTGTGGTGGTGGTCTGTATGTGTGGTAGTGGAGGTCTGTATGTGTGGTGGTGGTGGTCTGTATGTGTGGTAGTGGTAGTCTGTATGTGTCGTGGTGGTGGTCTGTATGTGTGGTGGTGGTGGTCTGTATGTGTGGTGGTGGAGGCCTGTATGTGTGGTGGTGGTGGTCTGTATGTGTGGTGGTGGAGGTCTGTATGTGTGGTTGTGGGCCTGTATGTGTGGTGGTGGAGGCCTGTATGTGTGGTGGTGGGTCTGTATGTGTGGTAGTGGTGGTCTGTATGTGTGGTGGTGGTGGTCTGTATGTGTGGTGGAGGTCTGTATGTGTGGTAGTGGAGGTCTGTATGTGTGGTGGTGGAGGCCTGTATGTGTGGTGGTGGAGGCCTGTATGTGTGGTGGTGGTGGTCTGTATGTGTGGTAGAGGAGGTCTGTATGTGTGGTGGTGGTGGTCTGTATGTGTGGTAGTAGAGGTCTGTATGTGTGGTGGTGGAAGTCTGTATGTGTGGTGGTGGTCTGTATGTGTGGTGGTCTGTATGTGTGGTGGTGGAGGTCTGTATGTGTGGTGGTGGAGGTCTGTATGTGTGGTGGTGGTGGTCTGTATGTGTGGTGGTGGAGGCCTCTATGTGTGGTAGTGTAGGTCTGTATGTGTGGTGGTGGTGGTCTGTATGTGTGTTGGGCCTGTATGTTTGGTGGTGGTGGTCTGTATGTGTGGTGGTGGAGGTCTGTATGTGTGGTGGTGGAGGCCTGTATGTGTGGTGGTGGAGGTCTGTATGTGTGGTGTTGGTGGTCTGTATGTGTGGTGGAGGCCTGTATGTGTGGTGGTGGACGCCTGTATGTGTAGCGGTGGAGGTCTGTATGTGTGGTGGTGGTGGTCTGTATGTGTGGTGGAGGTCTGTATGTGTGGTGGTGGAGGCCTGTGTGTGTGGTGGTGGAGGTCTGTATGTGTGGTGGTGGAGGTCTGTATGTATGGTGGAGGCCTGTATGTGTGGTGGTGAAGGTCTGTATGTGTGGTGGTGGTGGTCTGTATGTGTGGTGGTGGTGGTCTGTATGTGTGGTGGTGGAGGCCTGTATGTGTGGTGGTGGTGGTGGAGGCCTGTATGTGTGGTGGTGGTGGGTCTGTATGTGTGGTGACTCATACGTCAGGCTGCGAGCAGCCGCGTCTAACAGCCTGGTTGATCAGTCCAGCAACCAAAAGGCCTGGTCGACGACCGGGCCGCGGGGACACTAAGCCCCGGAAGCACCTCAAGGTAGCCTCAAGGTAGGTGGTGATGGAGGCCTGTATGTGTGGTGGTGGAGGCCTGTATGTGTGGTGGTGGAGGTCTGTATGTGTGGTGGTGGTCTGTATGTGTGGTGGTGGTGGTGGAGGCCTGTATGTGTGGTGGTGGTGGTCTGTATGTGTGGTGGTGGTGGGTCTGTATGTGTGCTGGTGGTCTGTATGTGTGGTGGTGGAGGTCTGTATGTGTGGTAGTGGAGGTCTGTATGTGTGGTAGTGGAGGTCTGTATGTGTAGTGGTGGGCCTGTATGTGAGGTGGAGGGCTGTATGTGTGTTGGTGGTGGTGTGTATGTGTGGTGGTGGAGGTCTGTATGTGTGGTGGTGGTGGTCTGTATGTGTGGTGGAGGTCTGTATATGTGGTGGTGGGCCTGTATGTGTGGTGGAGGGCTGTATGTGTGGTGGTGGTGGTGGTCTGTATGTGTGGTGGTGGAGGTCCGTATGTGTGGTGGTGGAGGTCTGTATGTGTAGTGGTGGAGGTCTGTATGTGTGATATTGGTGGTCTGTATGTGTGGTGGTGGTGGGCCTGTATGTGTGGTGGTGGAGGTCTGTATGTGTGGTAGTGGAGGTCTGTATGTGTGGTGGTGGAGGTCTGTATGTGTGGTGGTGGAGGTCTGTATGTGTGGTGGTGGTCTGTGTGTGTGGTAGTGGAGGTCTGTATGTGTGGTGGTGGTGGTCTGTATGTGTGGTGGTAGAGGTCTGTATGTGTGGTGGTGGAGGTCTGTATGTGTGGTGGTGGTGGTCTGTATGTGTGGTAGTGGAAGTCTGTATGTGTGGGAGTGGAGGTCTGTATGTGTGGTGGTGGGTCTGTATATGTGGTGGTGGTCTGTATGTGTGGTAGTGGAGGTCTGTATGTGTGGTGGTGGTGGTCTGTATGTGTGGTAGTGGTGGTCTGTGTGTGTCGTGGTGGTGGTCTGTATGTGTGGTGGTGGTGGGTCTGTATGTGTGGTGGTGGGTCTGTATGTGTGGTGGTGGTGGTCTGTATGTGTGGTGGTGGGGTCTGTATGTGTGGTGGAGGTCTGTATGTGTGGTAGTGGAGGTCTGTATGTGTGGTGGTGGAGGCCTGTATGTGTGGTGGTTAAGGCCTGTATGTGTGGTGGTGGAGGTCTCTATGTGTGGTGGTGGAGGTCTGTATGTGTGGTGGTGGAGGTGTGTATGTGTGGTAGTGGTGGTCTGTATGTGTGGTGGTGGTCTGTATGTGTGGTGGTGGTCTGTATGTGTGGTAGTGGAGGTCTGTATGTGTGGTGCTGGTGGTCTGTATGTGTGGTGGTGGTGGTCTGTATGTGTGGTGGTGGGTCTGTATGTGTGGTGGTTGTGGGTCTGTATGTGTGGTGGTGGGTCTGTATGTGTGGTGGTGGTCTGTATGTGTGGTGGTGGTCTGTATGTGTAGTGGTGGTGGTCTGTATGTGTGGTGGTGGAGGTCTGTATGTGTGGTGGTGGTGGTCTGTATGTGTGGTAGTGGAGGTCTGTATGTGTGGTGGTGGTGGTCTGTATGTGTGGTAGTAGAGGTCTGTATGTGTGGTGGTGGAGGTCTGTATGTGTGGTGGTGGTCTGTATGTGTGGTGGTCTGTATATGTGGTGGTGGAGGTCTGTATGTGTGGTGGTGGAGGTCTGTATGTGTGGTGGTGGTGGTCTGTATGTGTGGTGGTGGAGGCCTCTATGTGTGGTAGTGGAGGTCTGTATGTGTGGTGGTGGTGGTCTGTATGTGTGGTGGGCCTGTATGTTTGGTGGTGGTGGTCTGTATGTGTGGTGGTGGAGGTCTGTATGTGTGGTGGTGGAGGCCTGTATGTGTGGTGGTGGAGGTCTGTATGTGTGGTGGTGGTGGTCTGTATGTGTGGTGGAGGCCTGTATGTGTGGTGGTGGAGGCCTGTATGTGTAGCGGTGGAGGTCTGTATGTGTGGTGGTGGTGGTCTGTATGTGTGGTGGAGGTCTGTATGTGTGGTGGTGGAGGCCTGTGTGTGTGGTGGTGGAGGTCTGTTTGTGTGGTGGTGGAGGTCTGTATGTGTGGTGGAGGCCTGTATGTGTGGTGGTGAGGGTCTGTATGTGTGGTGGTTGTGGTCTGTATGTGTGGTGGTGGAGGTCTGTATGTGTGGTGGTGGAGGTCTGTATGTGTGGTGGTGGAGGCCTGTATGTGTGGTGGTGGAGGTCTGTATGTGTGGTGGTGGTGGTTTGTATGTGTGGTGGAGGTCTGTATGTGTGGTGGTGGTGGTCTGTATGTGTGGTGGTGGAGGTCTGTATGTGTGGTGGTGGTGGTCTGTATGTGTGGTGGTGGTGGTGGTCTGTATGTGTGGCGGTGGAGGTCCGTATGTGTGGTGGTGGAGGTCTGTATGTGTAGTGGTGGAGGTCTGTATGTGTGATATTGGTGGTCTGTATGTGTGGTGGTGATGGGCCTGTATGTGTGGTGGTGGAGGTCTGTATGTGTGGTGGTGGTGGTCTGTATGTGTGGTGGTGGAGGTCTGTATGTGTGGTGGTGGTGGTCTGTATGTGTGGTGGTGGAGGTCTGTATGTGTGGTAGTGGTGGTCTGTATATGTGGTGGTTGGCCTGTATGTGTGGTGGAGGGCTGTATGTGTGGTGGTGGTGGTGGTCTGTATGTGTGGTGGTGGAGGTCCGTATGTGTGGTGGTGGGAGGTCTGTATGTGTAGTGGTGGAGGTCTGTATGTGTGATATTGGTGGTCTGTATGTGTGGTGGCGGTGGGCCTGTATGTGTGGTGGTGGAGGTCTGTATGTGTGGTAGTGGAGGTCTGTATGTGTGGTGGTGAAGGTCTGTATGTGTGGTGGTGGAGGTCTGCATGTGTGGTGGTGGTCTGTGTGTGTGGTAGTGGAGGTCTGTATGTGTGGTGGTAGAGGTCTGTATGTGTGGTGGTGGAGGTCTGTATGTGTGGTGGTGGTGGTCTGTATGTGTGGTAGTGGAAGTCTGTATGTGTGGGAGTGGAGGTCTGTATGTGTGGTGGTGGTCTGTATGTGTGGTGGTGGTCTGTATGTGTGGTAGTGGAGGTCTGTATGTGTGGTGGTGGTGGTCTGTATGTGTGGTAGTGGTAGTCTGTATGTGTCGTGGTGGTGGTCTGTATGTGTGGTGGTGGTGGTCTGTATGTGTGGTGGTGGAGGCCTGTATGTGTGGTGGTGGTGGTCTGTATGTGTGGTGGTGGAGGTCTGTATGTGTGGTTGTGGGCCTGTATGTGTGGTGGTGGAGGCCTGTATGTGTGGTGGTGGGTCTGTATGTGTGGTAGTGGTGGTTCTGTATGTGTGGTGGTGGTGGTCTGTATGTGTGGGTGGAGGTCTGTATGTGTGGTAGTGGAGGTCTGTATGTGTGGTGGTGGAGGCCTGTATGTGTGGTGGTGGAGGCCTGTATGTGTGGTGGTGGAGGTCTCTATGTGTGGTGGTGGAGGTCTGTATGTGTGGTGGTGGAGGTGTGTATGTGTGGTGGTGGTGGTCTGTATGTGTGGTGGTGGTCTGTATGTGTGGTGGTGGTCTGTATGTGTGGTAGTGGAGGTCTGTATGTGTGGTGCTGGTGGTCTGTATGTGTGGTGGTGGTGGTCTGTATGTGTGGTGGTGGGTCTGTATGTGTGGTGGTGGTGGGTCTGTATGTGTGGTGGTGGGTCTGTATGTGTGGTGGTGGTCTGTATGTGTGGTGGTGGTCTGTATGTGTAGTGATGGTGGTCTGTATGTGTGGTGGTGGAGGTCTGTATGTGTGGTGGTGGTGGTCTGTATGTGTGGTAGAGGAGGTCTGTATGTGTGGTGGTGGTGGTCTGTATGTGTGGTACTAGAGGTCTGTATGTGTGGTGGTGGAAGTCTGTATGTGTGGTGGTGGTCTGTATGTGTGGTGGTCTGTATGTGTGGTGGTGGAGGTCTGTATGTGTGGTGGTGGAGGTCTGTATGTGTGGTGGTGGTGGTCTGTATGTGTGGTGGTGGAGGCCTCTATGTGTGGTAATGTAGGTCTGTAATGTGTGGTGGTGGTGGTCTGTATATGTGGTGGGCCTGTATGTTTGGTGGTGGTGGTCTGTATGTGTGGTGGTGGAGGTCTGTATGTGTGGTGGTGGAGGCCTGTATGTGTGGTGGTGGAGGTCTGTATGTGTGGTGTTGGTGGTCTGTATGTGTGGTGGAGGCCTGTATGTGTGGTGGTGGACGCCTGTATGTGTAGCGGTGGAGGTCTGTATGTGTGGTGGTGGTGGTCTGTATGTGTGGTGGAGGTCTGTATGTGTGGTGGTGGAGGCCTGTGTGTGTGGTGGTGGAGGTCTGTATGTGTGGTGGTGGAGGTCTGTATGTATGGTGGAGGCCTGTAGGTGTGGTGGTGAAGGTCTGTATGTGTGGTGGTGGTGGTCTGTATGTGTGGTGGTGGTGGTCTGTATGTGTGGTGGTGGAGGCCTGTATGTGTGGTGGTGGTGGTGGAGGCCTGTATGTGTGGTGGTGGTGGGTCTGTATGTGTGGTGACTCATACGTCAGGCTGCGAGCAGCCGCGTCTAACAGCCTGGTTGATCAGTCCAGCAACCAAAAGGCCTGGTCGACGACCGGGCCGCGGGGACACTAAGCCCCGGAAGCACCTCAAGGTAGCCTCAAGGTAGGTGGTGATGGAGGCCTGTATGTGTGGTGGTGGAGGCCTGTATGTGTGGAGGTGGAGGTCTGTATGTGTGTGGTGGTCTGTATGTGTGGTGGTGGTGGTGGAGGCCTGTATGTGTGGTGGTGGTGGTCTGTATGTGTGGTGGTGGTGGGTCTGTATGTGTGCTGGTGGTCTGTATGTGTGGTGGTGGAGGTCTGTATGTGTGGTAGTGGAGGTCTGTATGTGTGGTAGTGGAGGTCTGTATGTGTAGTGGTGGGCCTGTATGTGAGGTGGAGGGCTGTATGTGTGTTGGTGGTGGTGTGTATGTGTGGTGGTGGAGGTCTGTATGTGTGGTGGTGGTGGTCTGTATGTGTGGTGGAGGTCTGTATATGTGGTGGTGGGCCTGTATGTGTGGTGGAGGGCTGTATGTGTGGTGGTGGTGGTGGTCTGTATGTGTGGTGGTGGAGGTCCGTATGTGTGGTGGTGGAGGTCTGTATGTGTAGTGGTGGAGGTCTGTATGTGTGATATTGGTGGTCTGTATGTGTGGTGGTGGTGGGCCTGTATGTGTGGTGGTGGAGGTCTGTATGTGTGGTAGTGGAGGTCTGTATGTGTGGTGGTGGAGGTCTGTATGTGTGGTGGTGGAGGTCTGTATGTGTGGTGGTGGTCTGTGTGTGTGGTAGTGGAGGTCTGTATGTGTGGTGGTGGTGGTCTGTATGTGTGGTGGTAGAGGTCTGTATGTGTGGTGGTGGAGGTCTGTATGTGTGGTGGTGGTGGTCTGTATGTGTGGTAGTGGAAGTCTGTATGTGTGGGAGTGGAGGTCTGTATGTGTGGTGGTGGTCTGTATATGTGGTGGTGGTCTGTATGTGTGGTAGTGGAGGTCTGTATGTGTGGTGGTGGTGGTCTGTATGTGTGGTAGTGGTGGTCTGTGTGTGTCGTGGTGGTGGTCTGTATGTGTGGTGGTGGTGGTCTGTATGTGTGGTGGTGGGTCTGTATGTGTGGTGGTGGTGGTCTGTATGTGTGGTGGTGGGGTCTGTATGTGTGGTGGAGGTCTGTATGTGTGGTAGTGGAGGTCTGTATGTGTGGTGGTGGAGGCCTGTATGTGTGGTGGTTAAGGCCTGTATGTGTGGTGGTGGAGGTCTCTATGTGTGGTGGTGGAGGTCTGTATGTGTGGTGGTGGAGGTGTGTATGTGTGGTAGTGGTGGTCTGTATGTGTGGTGGTGGTCTGTATGTGTGGTGGTGGTCTGTATGTGTGGTAGTGGAGGTCTGTATGTGTGGTGCTGGTGGTCTGTATGTGTGGTGGTGGTGGTCTGTATGTGTGGTGGTGGGTCTGTATGTGTGGTGGTTGTGGGTCTGTATGTGTGGTGGTGGGTCTGTATGTGTGGTGGTGGTCTGTATGTGTGGTGGTGGTCTGTATGTGTAGTGGTGGTGGTCTGTATGTGTGGTGGTGGAGGTCTGTATGTGTGGTGGTGGTGGTCTGTATGTGTGGTAGTGGAGGTCTGTATGTGTGGTGGTGGTGGTCTGTATGTGTGGTAGTAGAGGTCTGTATGTGTGGTGGTGGAGGTCTGTATGTGTGGTGGTGGTCTGTATGTGTGGTGGTCTGTATATGTGGTGGTGGAGGTCTGTATGTGTGGTGGTGGAGGTCTGTATGTGTGGTGGTGGTGGTCTGTATGTGTGGTGGTGGAGGCCTCTATGTGTGGTAGTGGAGGTCTGTATGTGTGGTGGTGGTGGTCTGTATGTGTGGTGGGCCTATATGTTTGGTGGTGGTGGTCTGTATGTGTGGTGGTGGAGGTCTGTATGTGTGGTGGTGGAGGCCTGTATGTGTGGTGGTGGAGGTCTGTATGTGTGGTGGTGGTGGTCTGTATGTGTGGTGGAGGCCTGTATGTGTGGTGGTGGAGGCCTGTATGTGTAGCGGTGGAGGTCTGTATGTGTGGTGGTGGTGGTCTGTATGTGTGGTGGAGGTCTGTATGTGTGGTGGTGGAGGCCTGTGTGTGTGGTGGTGGAGGTCTGTTTGTGTGGTGGTGGAGGTCTGTATGTGTGGTGGAGGCCTGTATGTGTGGTGGTGAAGGTCTGTATGTGTGGTGGTTGTGGTCTGTATGTGTGGTGGTGGAGGTCTGTATGTGTGGTGGTGGAGGTCTGTATGTGTGGTGGTGGAGGCCTGTATGTGTGGTGGTGGAGGTCTGTATGTGTGGTGGTGGTGGTTTGTATGTGTGGTGGAGGTCTGTATGTGTGGTGGTGGTGGTCTGCATGTGTGGTGGTGGAGGTCTGTATGTGTGGTGGTGGTGGTCTGTATGTGTGGTGGTGGTGGTGGTCTGTATGTGTGGCGGTGGAGGTCCGTATGTGTGGTGGTGGAGGTCTGTATGTGTAGTGGTGGAGGTCTGTATGTGTGATATTGGTGGTCTGTATGTGTGGTGGTGATGGGCCTGTATGTGTGGTGGTGGAGGTCTGTATGTGTGGTGGTGGTGGTCTGTATGTGTGGTGGTGGAGGTCTGTATGTGTGGTGGTGGTGGTCTGTATGTGTGGTGGTGGAGGTCTGTATGTGTGGTAGTGGTGGTCTGTATATGTGGTGGTTGGCCTGTATGTGTGGTGGAGGGCTGTATGTGTGGTGGTGGTGGTGGTCTGTATGTGTGGTGGTGGAGGTCCGTATGTGTGGTGGTGGAGGTCTGTATGTGTAGTGGTGGAGGTCTGTATGTGTGATATTGGTGGTCTGTATGTGTGGTGGCGGTGGGCCTGTATGTGTGGTGGTGGAGGTCTGTATGTGTGGTAGTGGAGGTCTGTATGTGTGGTGGTGGAGGTGTGTATGTGTGGTGGTGGTGGTCTGTATGTGTGGTGGTGGTCTGTATGTGTGGTGGTGGTCTGTATGTGTGGTAGTGGAGGTCTGTATGTGTGGTGCTGGTGGTCTGTATGTGTGGTGGTGGTGGTCTGTATGTGTGGTGGTGGGTCTGTATGTGTGGTGGTGGTGGGTCTGTATGTGTGGTGGTGGGTCTGTATGTGTGGTGGTGGTCTGTATGTGTGGTGGTGGTCTGTATGTGTAGTGATGGTGGTCTGTATGTGTGGTGGTGGAGGTCTGTATGTGTGGTGGTGGTGGTCTGTATGTGTGGTAGAGGAGGTCTGTATGTGTGGTGGTGGTGGTCTGTATGTGTGGTAGTAGAGGTCTGTATGTGTGGTGGTGGAAGTCTGTATGTGTGGTGGTGGTCTGTATGTGTGGTGGTCTGTATGTGTGGTGGTGGAGGTCTGTATGTGTGGTGGTGGAGGTCTGTATGTGTGGTGGTGGTGGTCTGTATGTGTGGTGGTGGAGGCCTCTATGTGTGGTAGTGTAGGTCTGTATGTGTGGTGGTGGTGGTCTGTATGTGTGTTGGGCCTGTATGTTTGGTGGTGGTGGTCTGTATGTGTGGTGGTGGAGGTCTGTATGTGTGGTGGTGGAGGCCTGTATGTGTGGTGGTGGAGGTCTGTATGTGTGGTGTTGGTGGTCTGTATGTGTGGTGGAGGCCTGTATGTGTGGTGGTGGACGCCTGTATGTGTAGCGGTGGAGGTCTGTATGTGTGGTGGTGGTGGTCTGTATGTGTGGTGGAGGTCTGTATGTGTGGTGGTGGAGGCCTGTGTGTGTGGTGGTGGAGGTCTGTATGTGTGGTGGTGGAGGTCTGTATGTATGGTGGAGGCCTGTATGTGTGGTGGTGAAGGTCTGTATGTGTGGTGGTGGTGGTCTGTATGTGTGGTGGTGGAGGCCTGTATGTGTGGTGGTGGAGGTCTCTATGTGTGGTGGTGGAGGTCTGTATGTGTGGTGGTGGAGGTGTGTATGTGTGGTGGTGGTGGTCTGTATGTGTGGTGGTGGTCTGTATGTGTGGTGGTGGTCTGTATGTGTGGTAGTGGAGGTCTGTATGTGTGGTGCTGGTGGTCTGTATGTGTGGTGGTGGTGGTCTGTATGTGTGGTGGTGGGTCTGTATGTGTGGTGGTGGTGGGTCTGTATGTGTGGTGGTGGGTCTGTATGTGTGGTGGTGGTCTGTATGTGTGGTGGTGGTCTGTATGTGTAGTGATGGTGGTCTGTATGTGTGGTGGTGGAGGTCTGTATGTGTGGTGGTGGTGGTCTGTATGTGTGGTAGAGGAGGTCTGTATGTGTGGTGGTGGTGGTCTGTATGTGTGGTAGTAGAGGTCTGTATGTGTGGTGGTGGAAGTCTGTATGTGTGGTGGTGGTCTGTATGTGTGGTGGTCTGTATGTGTGGTGGTGGAGGTCTGTATGTGTGGTGGTGGAGGTCTGTATGTGTGGTGGTGGAGGTCTGTATGTGTGGTGGTGGAGGTCTGTATGTGTGGTGGTGGTGGTCTGTATGTGTGGTGGTGGAGGCCTCTATGTGTGGTAGTGGAGGTCTGTATGTGTGGTGGTGGTGGTCTGTATGTGTGGTGGGCCTATATGTTTGGTGGTGGTGGTCTGTATGTGTGGTGGTGGAGGTCTGTATGTGTGGTGGTGGAGGCCTGTATGTGTGGTGGTGGAGGTCTGTATGTGTGGTGGTGGTGGTCTGTATGTGTGGTGGAGGCCTGTATGTGTGGTGGTGGAGGCCTGTATGTGTAGCGGTGGAGGTCTGTATGTGTGGTGGTGGTGGTCTGTATGTGTGGTGGAGGTCTGTATGTGTGGTGGTGGAGGCCTGTGTGTGTGGTGGTGGAGGTCTGTTTGTGTGGTGGTGGAGGTCTGTATGTGTGGTGGAGGCCTGTATGTGTGGTGGTGAAGGTCTGTATGTGTGGTGGTTGTGGTCTGTATGTGTGGTGGTGGAGGTCTGTATGTGTGGTGGTGGAGGTCTGTATGTGTGGTGGTGGAGGCCTGTATGTGTGGTGGTGGAGGTCTGTATGTGTGGTGGTGGTGGTTTGTATGTGTGGTGGAGGTCTGTATGTGTGGTGGTGGTGGTCTGCATGTGTGGTGGTGGAGGTCTGTATGTGTGGTGGTGGTGGTCTGTATGTGTGGTGGTGGTCTGTATGTGTGGTGGTGGGTCTGTATGTGTGGTGGTGGTGGGTCTGTATGTGTGGTGGTGGGTCTGTATGTGTGGTGGTGGTCTGTATGTGTGGTGGTGGTCTGTATGTGTAGTGATGGTGGTCTGTATGTGTGGTGGTGGAGGTCTGTATGTGTGGTGGTGGTGGTCTGTATGTGTGGTAGAGGAGGTCTGTATGTGTGGTGGTGGTGGTCTGTATGTGTGGTAGTAGAGGTCTGTATGTGTGGTGGTGGAAGTCTGTATGTGTGGTGGTGGTCTGTATGTGTGGTGGTGGAGGTCCGTATGTGTGGTGGTGGAGGTCTGTATGTGTAGTGGTGGAGGTCTGTATGTGTGATATTGGTGGTCTGTATGTGTGGTGGCGGTGGGCCTGTATGTGTGGTGGTGGAGGTCTGTATGTGTGGTAGTGGAGGTCTGTATGTGTGGTGGTGGAGGTCTGTATGTGTGGTGGTGGAGGTCTGCATGTGTGGTGGTGGTCTGTGTGTGTGGTAGTGGAGGTCTGTATGTGTGGTGGTAGAGGTCTGTATGTGTGGTGGTGGAGGTCTGTATGTGTGGTGGTGGTGGTCTGTATGTGTGGTAGTGGAAGTCTGTATGTGTGGGAGTGGAGGTCTGTATGTGTGGTGGTGGTCTGTATGTGTGGTGGTGGTCTGTATGTGTGGTAGTGGAGGTCTGTATGTGTGGTGGTGGTGGTCTGTATGTGTGGTAGTGGTAGTCTGTATGTGTCGTGGTGGTGGTCTGTATGTGTGGTGGTGGTGGTCTGTATGTGTGGTGGTGGAGGCCTGTATGTGTGGTGGTGGTGGTCTGTATGTGTGGTGGTGGAGGTCTGTATGTGTGGTTGTGGGCCTGTATGTGTGGTGGTGGAGGCCTGTATGTGTGGTGGTGGGTCTGTATGTGTGGTAGTGGTGGTCTGTATGTGTGGTGGTGGTGGTCTGTATGTGTGGTGGAGGTCTGTATGTGTGGTAGTGGAGGTCTGTATGTGTGGTGGTGGAGGCCTGTATGTGTGGTGGTGGAGGCCTGTATGTGTGGTGGTGGAGGTCTCTATGTGTGGTGGTGGAGGTCTGTATGTGTGGTGGTGGAGGTGTGTATGTGTGGTGGTGGTGGTCTGTATGTGTGGTGGTGGTCTGTATGTGTGGTAGTGGAGGTCTGTATGTGTGGTGCTGGTGGTCTGTATGTGTGGTGGTGGTGGTCTGTATGTGTGGTGGTGGGTCTGTATGTGTGGTGGTGGTGGGTCTGTATGTGTGGTGGTGGGTCTGTATGTGTGGTGGTGGTCTGTATGTGTGGTGGTGGTCTGTATGTCTAGTGATGGTGGTCTGTATGTGTGGTGGTGGAGGTCTGTATGTGTGGTGGTGGTGGTCTGTATGTGTGGTAGAGGAGGTCTGTATGTGTGGTGGTGGTGGTCTGTATGTGTGGTAGTAGAGGTCTGAATGTGTGGTGGTGGAAGTCTGTATGTGTGGTGGTGGTCTGTATGTGTGGTGGTCTGTATGTGTGGTGGTGGAGGTCTGTATGTGTGGTGGTGGAGGTCTGTATGTGTGGTGGTGGTGGTCTGTATGTGTGGTGGTGGAGGCCTCTATGTGTGGTAGTGTAGGTCTGTATGTGTGGTGGTGGTGGTCTGTATGTGTGTTGGGCCTGTATGTTTGGTGGTGGTGGTCTGTATGTGTGGTGGTGGAGGTCTGTATGTGTGGTGGTGGAGGCCTGTATGTGTGGTGGTGGAGGTCTGTATGTGTGGTGTTGGTGGTCTGTATGTGTGGTGGAGGCCTGTATGTGTGGTGGTGGACGCCTGTATGTGTAGCGGTGGAGGTCTGTATGTGTGGTGGTGGTGGTCTGTATGTGTGGTGGAGGTCTGTATGTGTGGTGGTGGAGGCCTGTGTGTGTGGTGGTGGAGGTCTGTATGTGTGGTGGTGGAGGTCTGTATGTATGGTGGAGGCCTGTATGTGTGGTGGTGAAGGTCTGTATGTGTGGTGGTGGTGGTCTGTATGTGTGGTGGTGGTGGTCTGTATGTGTGGTGGTGGAGGCCTGTATGTGTGGTGGTGGTGGTGGAGGCCTGTATGTGTGGTGGTGGTGGGTCTGTATGTGTGGTGACTCATACGTCAGGCTGCGAGCAGCCGCGTCTAACAGCCTGGTTGATCAGTCCAGCAACCAAAAGGCCTGGTCGACGACCGGGCCGCGGGGACACTAAGCCCCGGAAGCACCTCAAGGTAGCCTAAAAGGTAGGTGGTGATGGAGGCCTGTATGTGTGGTGGTGGAGGCCTGTATGTGTGGTGGTGGAGGTCTGTATGTGTGGTGGTGGTCTGTATGTGTGGTGGTGGTGGTGGAGGCCTGTATGTGTGGTGGTGGTGGTCTGTATGTGTGGTGGTGGTGGGTCTGTATGTGTGCTGGTGGTCTGTATGTGTGGTGGTGGAGGTCTGTATGTGTGGTAGTGGAGGTCTGTATGTGTGGTAGTGGAGGTCTGTATGTGTAGTGGTGGGCCTGTATGTGAGGTGGAGGGCTGTATGTGTGTTGGTGGTGGTGTGTATGTGTGGTGGTGGAGGTCTGTATGTGTGGTGGTGGTGGTCTGTATGTGTGGTGGAGGTCTGTATATGTGGTGGTGGGCCTGTATGTGTGGTGGAGGGCTGTATGTGTGGTGGTGGTGGTGGTATGTATGTGTGGTGGTGGAGGTCCGTATGTGTGGTGGTGGAGGTCTGTATGTGTAGTGGTGGAGGTCTGTATGTGTGATATTGGTGGTCTGTATGTGTGGTGGTGGTGGGCCTGTATGTGTGGTGGTGGAGGTCTGTATGTGTGGTAGTGGAGGTCTGTATGTGTGGTGGTGGAGGTCTGTATGTGTGGTGGTGGAGGTCTGTATGTGTGGTGGTGGTCTGTGTGTGTGGTAGTGGAGGTCTGTATGTGTGGTGGTGGTGGTCTGTATGTGTGGTGGTAGAGGTCTGTATGTGTGGTGGTGGAGGTCTGTATGTGTGGTGGTGGTGGTCTGTATGTGTGGTAGTGGAAGTCTGTATGTGTGGGAGTGGAGGTCTGTATGTGTGGTGGTGGTCTGTATATGTGGTGGTGGTCTGTATGTGTGGTAGTGGAGGTCTGTATGTGTGGTGGTGGTGGTCTGTATGTGTGGTAGTGGTGGTCTGTGTGTGTCGTGGTGGTGGTCTGTATGTGTGGTGGTGGTGGTCTGTATGTGTGGTGGTGGGTCTGTATGTGTGGTGGTGGTGGTCTGTATGTGTGGTGGTGGGGTCTGTATGTGTGGTGGAGGTCTGTATGTGTGGTAGTGGAGGTCTGTATGTGTGGTGGTGGAGGCCTGTATGTGTGGTGGTTAAGGCCTGTATGTGTGGTGGTGGAGGTCTCTATGTGTGGTGGTGGAGGTCTGTATGTGTGGTGGTGGAGGTGTGTATGTGTGGTAGTGGTGGTCTGTATGTGTGGTGGTGGTCTGTATGTGTGGTGGTGGTCTGTATGTGTGGTAGTGGAGGTCTGTATGTGTGGTGCTGGTGGTCTGTATGTGTGGTGGTGGTGGTCTGTATGTGTGGTGGTGGGTCTGTATGTGTGGTGGTTGTGGGTCTGTATGTGTGGTGGTGGGTCTGTATGTGTGGTGGTGGTCTGTATGTGTGGTGGTGGTCTGTATGTGTAGTGGTGGTGGTCTGTATGTGTGGTGGTGGAGGTCTGTATGTGTGGTGGTGGTGGTCTGTATGTGTGGTAGTGGAGGTCTGTATGTGTGGTGGTGGTGGTCTGTATGTGTGGTAGTAGAGGTCTGTATGTGTGGTGGTGGAGGTCTGTATGTGTGGTGGTGGTCTGTATGTGTGGTGGTCTGTATATGTGGTGGTGGAGGTCTGTATGTGTGGTGGTGGAGGTCTGTATGTGTGGTGGTGGTGGTCTGTATGTGTGGTGGTGGAGGCCTCTATGTGTGGTAGTGGAGGTCTGTATGTGTGGTGGTGGTGGTCTGTATGTGTGGTTGGCCTGTATGTTTGGTGGTGGTGGTCTGTATGTGTGGTGGTGGAGGTCTGTATGTGTGGTGGTGGAGGCCTGTATGTGTGGTGGTGGAGGTCTGTATGTGTGGTGGTGGTGGTCTGTATGTGTGGTGGAGGCCTGTATGTGTGGTGGTGGAGGCCTGTATGTGTAGCGGTGGAGGTCTGTATGTGTGGTGGTGGTGGTCTGTATGTGTGGTGGAGGTCTGTATGTGTGGTGGTGGAGGCCTGTGTGTGTGGTGGTGGAGGTCTGTTTGTGTGGTGGTGGAGGTCTGTATGTGTGGTGGAGGCCTGTATGTGTGGTGGTGAAGGTCTGTATGTGTGGTGGTTGTGGTCTGTATGTGTGGTGGTGGAGGTCTGTATGTGTGGTGGTGGAGGTCTGTATGTGTGGTGGTGGAGGCCTGTATGTGTGGTGGTGGAGGTCTGTATGTGTGGTGGTGGTGGTTTGTATGTGTAGTGGAGGTCTGTATGTGTGGTGGTGGTGGTCTGTATGTGTGGTGGTGGAGGTCTGTATGTGTGGTGGTGGTGGTCTGTATGTGTGGTGGTGGTGGTGGTCTGTATGTGTGGCGGTGGAGGTCCGTATGTGTGGTGGTGGAGGTCTGTATGTGTAGTGGTGGAGGTCTGTATGTGTGATATTGGTGGTCTGTATGTGTGGTGGTGATGGGCCTGTATGTGTGGTGGTGGAGGTCTGTATGTGTGGTGGTGGTGGTCTGTATGTGTGGTGGTGGAGGTCTGTATGTGTGGTGGTGGTGGTCTGTATGTGTGGTGGTGGAGGTCTGTATGTGTGGTAGTGGTGGTCTGTATATGTGGTGGTTGGCCTGTATGTGTGGTGGAGGGCTGTATGTGTGGTGGTGGTGGTGGTCTGTATGTGTGGTGGTGGAGGTCCGTATGTGTGGTGGTGGAGGTCTGTATGTGTAGTGGTGGAGGTCTGTATGTGTGATATTGGTGGTCTGTATGTGTGGTGGCGGTGGGCCTGTATGTGTGGTGGTGGAGGTCTGTATGTGTGGTAGTGGAGGTCTGTATGTGTGGTGGTGAAGGTCTGTATGTGTGGTGGTGGAGGTCTGCATGTGTGGTGGTGGTCTGTGTGTGTGGTAGTGGAGGTCTGTATGTGTGGTGGTAGAGGTCTGTATGTGTGGTGGTGGAGGTCTGTATGTGTGGTGGTGGTGGTCTGTATGTGTGGTAGTGGAAGTCTGTATGTGTGGGAGTGGAGGTCTGTATTTGTGGTGGTGGTCTGTATGTGTGGTGGTGGTCTGTATGTGTGGTAGTGGAGGTCTGTATGTGTGGTGGTGGTGGTCTGTATGTGTGGTAGTGGTAGTCTGTATGTGTCGTGGTGGTGGTCTGTATGTGTGGTGGTGGTGGTCTGTATGTGTGGTGGTGGAGGCCTGTATGTGTGGTGGTGGTGGTCTGTATGTGTGGTGGTGGAGGTCTGTATGTGTGGTTGTGGGCCTGTATGTGTGGTGGTGGAGGCCTGTATGTGTGGTGGTGGGTCTGTATGTGTGGTAGTGGTAGTCTGTATGTGTGGTGGTGGTGGTCTGTATGTGTGGTGGAGGTCTGTATGTGTGGTAGTGGAGGTCTGTATGTGTGGTGGTGGAGGCCTGTATGTGTGGTGGTGGAGGCCTGTATGTGTGGTGGTGGTGGTCTGTATGTGTGGTAGAGGAGGTCTGTATGTGTGGTGGTGGTGGTCTGTATGTGTGGTAGTAGAGGTCTGTATGTGTGGTGGTGGAAGTCTGTATGTGTGGTGGTGGTCTGTATGTGTGGTGGTCTGTATGTGTGGTGGTGGAGGTCTGTATGTGTGGTGGTGGAGGTCTGTATGTGTGGTGGTGGTGGTCTGTATGTGTGGTGGTGGAGGCCTCTATGTGTGGTAGTGTAGGTCTGTATGTGTGGTGGTGGTGGTCTGTATGTGTGTTGGGCCTGTATGTTTGGTGGTGGTGGTCTGTATGTGTGGTGGTGGAGGTCTGTATGTGTGGTGGTGGAGGCCTGTATGTGTGGTGGTGGAGGTCTGTATGTGTGGTGTTGGTGGTCTGTATGTGTGGTGGAGGCCTGTATGTGTGGTGGTGGACGCCTGTATGTGTAGCGGTGGAGGTCTGTATGTGTGGTGGTGGTGGTCTGTATGTGTGGTGGAGGTCTGTATGTGTGGTGGTGGAGGCCTGTGTGTGTGGTGGTGGAGGTCTGTATGTGTGGTGGTGGAGGTCTGTATGTATGGTGGAGGCCTGTATGTGTGGTGGTGAAGGTCTGTATGTGTGGTGGTGGTGGTCTGTATGTGTGGTGGTGGTGGTCTGTATGTGTGGTGGTGGAGGCCTGTATGTGTGGTGGTGGTGGTGGAGGCCTGTATGTGTGGTGGTGGTGGGTCTGTATGTGTGGTGACTCATACGTCAGGCTGCGAGCAGCCGCGTCTAACAGCCTGGTTGATCAGTCCAGCAACCAAAAGGCCTGGTCGACGACCGGGCCGCGGGGACACTAAGCCCCGGAAGCACCTCAAGGTAGCCTCAAGGTAGGTGGTGATGGAGGCCTGTATGTGTGGTGGTGGAGGCCTGTATGTGTGGTGGTGGAGGTCTGTATGTGTGGTGGTGGTCTGTATGTGTGGTGGTGGTGGTGGAGGCCTGTATGTGTGGTGGTGGTGGTCTGTATGTGTGGTGGTGGTGGGTCTGTATGTGTGCTGGTGGTCTGTATGTGTGGTGGTGGAGGTCTGTATGTGTGGTAGTGGAGGTCTGTATGTGTGGTAGTGGAGGTCTGTATGTGTAGTGGTGGGCCTGTATGTGAGGTGGAGGGCTGTATGTGTGTTGGTGGTGGTGTGTATGTGTGGTGGTGGAGGTCTGTATGTGTGGTGGTGGTGGTCTGTATGTGTGGTGGAGGTCTGTATATGTGGTGGTGGGCCTGTATGTGTGGTGGAGGGCTGTATGTGTGGTGGTGGTGGTGGTCTGTATGTGTGGTGGTGGAGGTCCGTATGTGTGGTGGTGGAGGTCTGTATGTGTAGTGGTGGAGGTCTGTATGTGTGATATTGGTGGTCTGTATGTGTGGTGGTGGTGGGCCTGTATGTGTGGTGGTGGAGGTCTGTATGTGTGGTAGTGGAGGTCTGTATGTGTGGTGGTGGAGGTCTGTATGTGTGGTGGTGGAGGTCTGTATGTGTGGTGGTGGTCTGTGTGTGTGGTAGTGGAGGTCTGTATGTGTGGTGGTGGTGGTCTGTATGTGTGGTGGTAGAGGTCTGTATGTGTGGTGGTGGAGGTCTGTATGTGTGGTGGTGGTGGTCTGTATGTGTGGTAGTGGAAGTCTGTATGTGTGGGAGTGGAGGTCTGTATGTGTGGTGGTGGTCTGTATATGTGGTGGTGGTCTGTATGTGTGGTAGTGGAGGTCTGTATGTGTGGTGGTGGTGGTCTGTATGTGTGGTAGTGGTGGTCTGTGTGTGTCGTGGTGGTGGTCTGTATGTGTGGTGGTGGTGGTCTGTATGTGTGGTGGTGGGTCTGTATGTGTGGTGGTGGTGGTCTGTATGTGTGGTGGTGGGGTCTGTATGTGTGGTGGAGGTCTGAATGTGTGGTAGTGGAGGTCTGTATGTGTGGTGGTGGAGGCCTGTATGTGTGGTGGTTAAGGCCTGTATGTGTGGTGGTGGAGGTCTCTATGTGTGGTGGTGGAGGTCTGTATGTGTGGTGGTGGAGGTGTGTATGTGTGGTAGTGGTGGTCTGTATGTGTGGTGGTGGTCTGTATGTGTGGTGGTGGTCTGTATGTGTGGTAGTGGAGGTCTGTATGTGTGGTGCTGGTGGTCTGTATGTGTGGTGGTGGTGGTCTGTATGTGTGGTGGTGGGTCTGTATGTGTGGTGGTTGTGGGTCTGTATGTGTGGTGGTGGGTCTGTATGTGTGGTGGTGGTCTGTATGTGTGGTGGTGGTCTGTATGTGTAGTGGTGGTGGTCTGTATGTGTGGTGGTGGAGGTCTGTATGTGTGGTGGTGGTGGTCTGTATGTGTGGTAGTGGAGGTCTGTATGTGTGGTGGTGGTGGTCTGTATGTGTGGTAGTAGAGGTCTGTATGTGTGGTGGTGGAGGTCTGTATGTGTGGTGGTGGTCTGTATGTGTGGTGGTCTGTATATGTGGTGGTGGAGGTCTGTATGTGTGGTGGTGGAGGTCTGTATGTGTGGTGGTGGTGGTCTGTATGTGTGGTGGTGGAGGCCTCTATGTGTGGTAGTGGAGGTCTGTATGTGTGGTGGTGGTGGTCTGTATGTGTGGTGGGCCTGTATGTTTGGTGGTGGTGGTCTGTATGTGTGGTGGTGGAGGTCTGTATGTGTGGTGGTGGAGGCCTGTATGTGTGGTGGTGGAGGTCTGTATGTGTGGTGGTGGTGGTCTGTATGTGTGGTGGAGGCCTGTATGTGTGGTGGTGGAGGCCTGTATGTGTAGCGGTGGAGGTCTGTATGTGTGGTGGTGGTGGTCTGTATGTGTGGTGGAGGTCTGTATGTGTGGTGGTGGAGGCCTGTGTGTGTGGTGGTGGAGGTCTGTTTGTGTGGTGGTGGAGGTCTGTATGTGTGGTGGAGGCCTGTATGTGTGGTGGTGAGGGTCTGTATGTGTGGTGGTTGTGGTCTGTATGTGTGGTGGTGGAGGTCTGTATGTGTGGTGGTGGAGGTCTGTATGTGTGGTGGTGGAGGCCTGTATGTGTGGTGGTGGAGGTCTGTATGTCTGGTGGTGGTGGTTTGTATGTGTGGTGGAGGTCTGTATGTGTGGTGGTGGTGGTCTGTATGTGTGGTGGTGGAGGTCTGTATGTGTGGTGGTGGTGGTCTGTATGTGTGGTGGTGGTGGTGGTCTGTATGTGTGGCGGTGGAGGTCCGTATGTGTGGTGGTGGAGGTCTGTATGTGTAGTGGTGGAGGTCTGTATGTGTGATATTGGTGGTCTGTATGTGTGGTGGTGATGGGCCTGTATGTGTGGTGGTGGAGGTCTGTATGTGTGGTGGTGGTGGTCTGTATGTGTGGTGGTGGAGGTCTGTATGTGTGGTGGTGGTGGTCTGTATGTGTGGTGGTGGAGGTCTGTATGTGTGGTAGTGGTGGTCTGTATATGTGGTGGTTGGCCTGTATGTGTGGTGGAGGGCTGTATGTGTGGTGGTGGTGGTGGTCTGTATGTGTGGTGGTGGAGGTCCGTATGTGTGGTGGTGGAGGTCTGTATGTGTAGTGGTGGAGGTCTGTATGTGTGATATTGGTGGTCTGTATGTGTGGTGGCGGTGGGCCTGTATGTGTGGTGGTGGAGGTCTGTATGTGTGGTAGTGGAGGTCTGTATGTGTGGTGGTGAAGGTCTGTATGTGTGGTGGTGGAGGTCTGCATGTGTGGTGGTGGTCTGTGTGTGTGGTAGTGGAGGTCTGTATGTGTGGTGGTAGAGGTCTGTATGTGTGGTGGTGGAGGTCTGTATGTGTGGTGGTGGTGGTCTGTATGTGTGGTAGTGGAAGTCTGTATGTGTGGGAGTGGAGGTCTGTATGTGTGGTGGTGGTCTGTATGTGTGGTGGTGGTCTGTATGTGTGGTAGTGGAGGTCTGTATGTGTGGTGGTGGTGGTCTGTATGTGTGGTAGTGGTAGTCTGTATGTGTCGTGGTGGTGGTCTGTATGTGTGGTGGTGGTGGTCTGTATGTGTGGTGGTGGAGGCCTGTATGTGTGGTGGTGGTGGTCTGTATGTGTGGTGGTGGAGGTCTGTATGTGTGGTTGTGGGCCTGTATGTGTGGTGGTGGAGGCCTGTATGTGTGGTGGTGGGTCTGTATGTGTGGTAGTGGTGGTCTGTATGTGTGGTGGTGGTGGTCTGTATGTGTGGTGGAGGTCTGTATGTGTGGTAGTGGAGGTCTGTATGTGTGGTGGTGGAGGCCTGTATGTGTGGTGGTGGAGGCCTGTATGTGTGGTGGTGGAGGTCTCTATGTGTGGTGGTGGAGGTCTGTATGTGTGGTGGTGGAGGTGTGTATGTGTGGTGGTGGTGGTCTGTATGTGTGGTGGTGGTCTGTATGTGTGGTGGTGGTCTGTATGTGTGGTAGTGGAGGTCTGTATGTGTGGTGCTGGTGGTCTGTATGTGTGGTGGTGGTGGTCTGTATGTGTGGTGGTGGGTCTGTATGTGTGGTGGTGGTGGGTCTGTATGTGTGGTGGTGGGTCTGTATGTGTGGTGGTGGTCTGTATGTGTGGTGGTGGTCTGTATGTGTAGTGATGGTGGTCTGTATGTGTGGTGGTGGAGGTCTGTATGTGTGGTGGTGGTGGTCTGTATGTGTGGTAGAGGAGGTCTGTATGTGTGGTGGTGGTGGTCTGTATGTGTGGTACTAGAGGTCTGTATGTGTGGTGGTGGAAGTCTGTATGTGTGGTGGTGGTCTGTATGTGTGGTGGTCTGTATGTGTGGTGGTGGAGGTCTGTATGTGTGGTGGTGGAGGTCTGTATGTGTGGTGGTGGTGGTCTGTATGTGTGGTGGTGGAGGCCTCTATGTGCGGTAATGTAGGTCTGTATGTGTGGTGGTGGTGGTCTGTATATGTGGTGGGCCTGTATGTTTGGTGGTGGTGGTCTGTATGTGTGGTGGTGGAGGTCTGTATGTGTGGTGGTGGAGGCCTGTATGTGTGGTGGTGGAGGTCTGTATGTGTGGTGTTGGTGGTCTGTATGTGTGGTGGAGGCCTGTATGTGTGGTGGTGGACGCCTGTATGTGTAGCGGTGGAGGTCTGTATGTGTGGTGGTGGTGGTCTGTATGTGTGGTGGAGGTCTGTATGTGTGGTGGTGGAGGCCTGTGTGTGTGGTGGTGGAGGTCTGTATGTGTGGTGGTGGAGGTCTGTATGTATGGTGGAGGCCTGTATGTGTGGTGGTGAAGGTCTGTATGTGTGGTGGTGGTGGTCTGTATGTGTGGTGGTGGTGGTCTGTATGTGTGGTGGTGGAGGCCTGTATGTGTGGTGGTGGTGGTGGAGGCCTGTATGTGTGGTGGTGGTGGGTCTGTATGTGTGGTGACTCATACGTCAGGCTGCGAGCAGCCGCGTCTAACAGCCTGGTTGATCAGTCCAGCAACCAAAAGGCCTGGTCGACGACCGGGCCGCGGGGACACTAAGCCCCGGAAGCACCTCAAGGTAGCCTCAAGGTAGGTGGTGATGGAGGCCTGTATGTGTGGTGGTGGAGGCCTGTATGTGTGGAGGTGGAGGTCTGTATGTGTGGTGGTGGTCTGTATGTGTGGTGGTGGTGGTGGAGGCCTGTATGTGTGGTGGTGGTGGTCTGTATGTGTGGTGGTGGTGGGTCTGTATGTGTGCTGGTGGTCTGTATGTGTGGTGGTGGAGGTCTGTATGTGTGGTAGTGGAGGTCTGTATGTGTGGTAGTGGAGGTCTGTATGTGTAGTGGTGGGCCTGTATGTGAGGTGGAGGGCTGTATGTGTGTTGGTGGTGGTGTGTATGTGTGGTGGTGGAGGTCTGTATGTGTGGTGGTGGTGGTCTGTATGTGTGGTGGAGGTCTGTATATGTGGTGGTGGGCCTGTATGTGTGGTGGAGGGCTGTATGTGTGGTGGTGGTGGTGGTCTGTATGTGTGGTGGTGGAGGTCCGTATGTGTGGTGGTGGAGGTCTGTATGTGTAGTGGTGGAGGTCTGTATGTGTGATATTGGTGGTCTGTATGTGTGGTGGTGGTGGCCCTGTATGTGTGGTGGTGGAGGTCTGTATGTGTGGTAGTGGAGGTCTGTATGTGTGGTGGTGGAGGTCTGTATGTGTGGTGGTGGAGGTCTGTATGTGTGGTGGTGGTCTGTGTGTGTGGTAGTGGAGGTCTGTATCTGTGGTGGTGGTGGTCTGTATGTGTGGTGGTGGGTCTGTATGTGTGGTGGTTGTGGGTCTGTATGTGTGGTGGTGGGTCTGTATGTGTGGTGGTGGTCTGTATGTGTGGTGGTGGTCTGTATGTGTAGTGGTGGTGGTCTGTATGTGTGGTGGTGGAGGTCTGTATGTGTGGTGGTGGTGGTCTGTATGTGTGGTAGTGGAGGTCTGTATGTGTGGTGGTGGTGGTCTGTATGTGTGGTAGTAGAGGTCTGTATGTGTGGTGGTGGAGGTCTGTATGTGTGGTGGTGGTCTGTATGTGTGGTGGTCTGTATATGTGGTGGTGGAGGTCTGTATGTGTGGTGGTGGAGGTCTGTATGTGTGGTGGTGGTGGTCTGTATGTGTGGTGGTGGAGGCCTCTATGTGTGGTAGTGGAGGTCTGTATGTGTGGTGGTGGTGGTCTGTATGTGTGGTGGGCCTGTATGTTTGGTGGTGGTGGTCTGTATGTGTGGTGGTGGAGGTCTGTATGTGTGGTGGTGGAGGCCTGTATGTGTGGTGGTGGAGGTCTGTATGTGTGGTGGTGGTGGTCTGTATGTGTGGTGGAGGCCTGTATGTGTGGTGGTGGAGGCCTGTATGTGTAGCGGTGGAGGTCTGTATGTGTGGTGGTGGTGGTCTGTATGTGTGGTGGAGGTCTGTATGTGTGGTGGTGGAGGCCTGTGTGTGTGGTGGTGGAGGTCTGTTTGTGTGGTGGTGGAGGTCTGTATGTGTGGTGGAGGCCTGTATGTGTGGTGGTGAGGGTCTGTATGTGTGGTGGTTGTGGTCTGTATGTGTGGTGGTGGAGGTCTGTATGTGTGGTGGTGGAGGTCTGTATGTGTGGTGGTGGAGGCCTGTATGTGTGGTGGTGGAGGTCTGTATGTGTGGTGGTGGTGGTTTGTATGTGTGGTGGAGGTCTGTATGTGTGGTGGTGGTGGTCTGTATGTGTGGTGGTGGAGGTCTGTATGTGTGGTGGTGGTGGTCTGTATGTGTGGTGGTGGTGGTGGTCTGTATGTGTGGCGGTGGAGGTCCGTATGTGTGGTGGTGGAGGTCTGTATGTGTAGTGGTGGAGGTCTGTATGTGTGATATTGGTGGTCTGTATGTGTGGTGGTGATGGGCCTGTATGTGTGGAGGTGGAGGTCTGTATGTGTGGTGGTGGTGGTCTGTATGTGTGGTGGTGGAGGTCTGTATGTGTGGTGGTGGTGGTCTGTATGTGTGGTGGTGGAGGTCTGTATGTGTGGTAGTGGTGGTCTGTATATGTGGTGGTTGGCCTGTATGTGTGGTGGAGGGCTGTATGTGTGGTGGTGGTGGTGGTCTGTATGTGTGGTGGTGGAGGTCCGTATGTGTGGTGGTGGAGGTCTGTATGTGTAGTGGTGGAGGTCTGTATGTGTGATATTGGTGGTCTGTATGTGTGGTGGCGGTGGGCCTGTATGTGTGGTGGTGGAGGTCTGTATGTGTGGTAGTGGAGGTCTGTATGTGTGGTGGTGAAGGTCTGTATGTGTGGTGGTGGAGGTCTGCATGTGTGGTGGTGGTCTGTGTGTGTGGTAGTGGAGGTCTGTATGTGTGGTGGTAGAGGTCTGTATGTGTGGTGGTGGAGGTCTGTATGTGTGGTGGTGGTGGTCTGTATGTGTGGTAGTGGAAGTCTGTATGTGTGGGAGTGGAGGTCTGTATGTGTGGTGGTGGTCTGTATGTGTGGTGGTGGTCTGTATGTGTGGTAGTGGAGGTCTGTATGTGTGGTGGTGGTGGTCTGTATGTGTGGTAGTGGTAGTCTGTATGTGTCGTGGTGGTGGTCTGTATGTGTGGTGGTGGTGGTCTGTATGTGTGGTGGTGGAGGCCTGTATGTGTGGTGGTGGTGGTCTGTATGTGTGGTGGTGGAGGTCTGTATGTGTGGTTGTGGGCCTGTATGTGTGGTGGTGGAGGCCTGTATGTGTGGTGGTGGGTCTGTATGTGTGGTAGTGGTGGTCTGTATGTGTGGTGGTGGTGGTCTGTATGTGTGGTGGAGGTCTGTATGTGTGGTAGTGGAGGTCTGTATGTGTGGTGGTGGAGGCCTGTATGTGTGGTGGTGGAGGCCTGTATGTGTGGTGGTGGAGGTCTCTATGTGTGGTGGTGGAGGTCTGTATGTGTGGTGGTGGAGGTGTGTATGTGTGGTGGTGGTGGTCTGTATGTGTGGTGGTGGTCTGTATGTGTGGTGGTGGTCTGTATGTAAGGTAGTGGAGGTCTGTATGTGTGGTGCTGGTGGTCTGTATGTGTGGTGGTGGTGGTCTGTATGTGTGGTGGTGGGTCTGTATGTGTGGTGGTGGTGGGTCTGTATGTGTGGTGGTGGGTCTGTATGTGTGGTGGTGGTCTGTATGTGTGGTGGTGGTCTGTATGTGTAGTGATGGTGGTCTGTATGTGTGGTGGTGGAGGTCTGTATGTGTGGTGGTGGTGGTCTGTATGTGTGGTAGAGGAGGTCTGTATGTGTGGTGGTGGTGGTCTGTATGTGTGGTACTAGAGGTCTGTATGTGTGGTGGTGGAAGTCTGTATGTGTGGTGGTGGTCTGTATGTGTGGTGGTCTGTATGTGTGGTGGTGGAGGTCTGTATGTGTGGTGGTGGAGGTCTGTATGTGTGGTGGTGGTGGTCTGTATGTGTGGTGGTGGAGGCCTCTATGTGTGGTAATGTAGGTCTGTATGTGTGGTGGTGGTGGTCTGTATATGTGGTGGGCCTGTATGTTTGGTGGTGGTGGTCTGTATGTGTGGTGGTGGAGGTCTGTATGTGTGGTGGTGGAGGCCTGTATGTGTGGTGGTGGAGGTCTGTATGTGTGGTGTTGGTGGTCTGTATGTGTGGTGGAGGCCTGTATGTGTGGTGGTGGACGCCTGTATGTGTAGCGGTGGAGGTCTGTATGTGTGGTGGTGGTGGTCTGTATGTGTGGTGGAGGTCTGTATGTGTGGTGGTGGAGGCCTGTGTGTGTGGTGGTGGAGGTCTGTATGTGTGGTGGTGGAGGTCTGTATGTATGGTGGAGGCCTGTATGTGTGGTGGTGAAGGTCTGTATGTGTGGTGGTGGTGGTCTGTATGTGTGGTGGTGGTGGTCTGTATGTGTGGTGGTGGAGGCCTGTATGTGTGGTGGTGGTGGTGGAGGCCTGTATGTGTGGTGGTGGTGGGTCTGTATGTGTGGTGACTCATACGTCAGGCTGCGAGCAGCCGCGTCTAACAGCCTGGTTGATCAGTCCAGCAACCAAAAGGCCTGGTCGACGACCGGGCCGCGGGGACACTAAGCCCCGGAAGCACCTCAAGGTAGCCTCAAGGTAGGTGGTGATGGAGGCCTGTATGTGTGGTGGTGGAGGCCTGTATGTGTGGAGGTGGAGGTCTGTATGTGTGGTGGTGGTCTGTATGTGTGGTGGTGGTGGTGGAGGCCTGTATGTGTGGTGGTGGTGGTCTGTATGTGTGGTGGTGGTGGGTCTGTATGTGTGCTGGTGGTCTGTATGTGTGGTGGTGGAGGTCTGTATGTGTGGTAGTGGAGGTCTGTATGTGTGGTAGTGGAGGTCTGTATGTGTAGTGGTGGGCCTGTATGTGAGGTGGAGGGCTGTATGTGTGTTGGTGGTGGTGTGAATGTGTGGTGGTGGAGGTCTGTATGTGTGGTGGTGGTGGTCTGTATGTGTGGTGGAGGTCTGTATATGTGGTGGTGGGCCTGTATGTGTGGTGGAGGGCTGTATGTGTGGTGGTGGTGGTGGTCTGTATGTGTGGTGGTGGAGGTCCGTATGTGTGGTGGTGGAGGTCTGTATGTGTAGTGGTGGAGGTCTGTATGTGTGATATTGGTGGTCTGTATGTGTGGTGGTGGTGGCCCTGTATGTGTGGTGGTGGAGGTCTGTATGTGTGGTAGTGGAAGTCTGTATGTGTGGTGGTGGAGGTCTGTATGTGTGGTGGTGGAGGTCTGTATGTGTGGTGGTGGTCTGTGTGTGTGGTAGTGGAGGTCTGTATGTGTGGTGGTGGTGGTCTGTATGTGTGGTGGTAGAGGTCTGTATGTGTGGTGGTGGAGGTCTGTATGTGTGGTGGTGGTGGTCTGTATGTGTGGTAGTGGAAGTCTGTATGTGTGGGAGTGGAGGTCTGTATGTGTGGTGGTGGTCTGTATATGTGGTGGTGGTCTGTATGTGTGGTAGTGGAGGTCTGTATGTGTGGTGGTGGTGGTCTGTATGTGTGGTAGTGGTGGTCTGTGTGTGTCGTGGTGGTGGTCTGTATGTGTGGTGGTGGTGGTCTGTATGTGTGGTGGTGGGTCTGTATGTGTGGTGGTGGTCTGTATGTGTGGTAGTGGAGGTCTGTATGTGTGGTGCTGGTGGTCTGTATGTGTGGTGGTGGTGGTCTGTATGTGTGGTGGTGGTCTGTATGTGTGGTGGTGGTCTGTATGTGTGGTAGTGGAGGTCTGTATGTGTGGTGCTGGTGGTCTGTATGTGTGGTGGTGGTGGTCTGTATGTGTGGTGGTGGGTCTGTATGTGTGGTGGTGGTGGGTCTGTATGTGTGGTGGTGGGTCTGTATGTGTGGTGGTGGTCTGTATGTGTGGTGGTGGTCTGTATGTGTAGTGATGGTGGTCTGTATGTGTGGTGGTGGAGGTCTGTATGTGTGGTGGTGGTGGTCTGTATGTGTGGTAGAGGAGGTCTGTATGTGTGGTGGTGGTGGTCTGTATGTGTGGTAGTAGAGGTCTGTATGTGTGGTGGTGGAAGTCTGTATGTGTGGTGGTGGTCTGTATGTGTGGTGGTCTGTATGTGTGGTGGTGGAGGTCTGTATGTGTGGTGGTGGAGGTCTGTATGTGTGGTGGTGGTGGTCTGTATGTGTGGTGGTGGAGGCCTCTATGTGTGGTAATGTAGGTCTGTATGTGTGGTGGTGGTGGTCTGTATATGTGGTGGGCCTGTATGTTTGGTGGTGGTGGTCTGTATGTGTGGTGGTGGAGGTCTGTATGTGTGGTGGTGGAGGCCTGTATGTGTGGTGGTGGAGGTCTGTATGTGTGGTGTTGGTGGTCTGTATGTGTGGTGGAGGCCTGTATGTGTGGTGGTGGACGCCTGTATGTGTAGCGGTGGAGGTCTGTATGTGTGGTGGTGGTGGTCTGTATGTGTGGTGGAGGTCTGTATGTGTGGTGGTGGAGGCCTGTGTGTGTGGTGGTGGAGGTCTGTATGTGTGGTGGTGGAGGTCTGTATGTATGGTGGAGGCCTGTATGTGTGGTGGTGAAGGTCTGTATGTGTGGTGGTGGTGGTCTGTATGTGTGGTGGTGGTGGTCTGTATGTGTGGTGGTGGAGGCCTGTATGTGTGGTGGTGGTGGTGGAGGCCTGTATGTGTGGTGGTGGTGGGTCTGTATGTGTGGTGACTCATACGTCAGGCTGCGAGCAGCCGCGTCTAACAGCCTGGTTGATCAGTCCAGCAACCAAAAGGCCTGGTCGACGACCGGGCCGCGGGGACACTAAGCCCCGGAAGCACCTCAAGGTAGCCTCAAGGTAGGTGGTGATGGAGGCCTGTATGTGTGGTGGTGGAGGCCTGTATGTGTGGAGGTGGAGGTCTGTATGTGTGGTGGTGGTCTGTATGTGTGGTGGTGGTGGTGGAGGCCTGTATGTGTGGTGGTGGTGGTCTGTATGTGTGGTGGTGGTGGGTCTGTATGTGTGCTGGTGGTCTGTATGTGTGGTGGTGGAGGTCTGTATGTGTGGTAGTGGAGGTCTGTATGTGTGGTAGTGGAGGTCTGTATGTGTAGTGGTGGGCCTGTATGTGAGGTGGAGGGCTGTATGTGTGTTGGTGGTGGTGTGTATGTGTGGTGGTGGAGGTCTGTATGTGTGGTGGTGGTGGTCTGTATGTGTGGTGGAGGTCTGTATATGTGGTGGTGGGCCTGTATGTGTGGTGGAGGGCTGTATGTGTGGTGGTGGTGGTGGTCTGTATGTGTGGTGGTGGAGGTCCGTATGTGTGGTGGTGGAGGTCTGTATGTGTAGTGGTGGAGGTCTGTATGTGTGATATTGGTGGTCTGTATGTGTGGTGGTGGTGGGCCTGTATGTGTGGTGGTGGAGGTCTGTATGTGTGGTAGTGGAGGTCTGTATGTGTGGTGGTGGAGGTCTGTATGTGTGGTGGTGGAGGTCTGTATGTGTGGTGGTGGTCTGTGTGTGTGGTAGTGGAGGTCTGTATGTGTGGTGGTGGTGGTCTGTATGTGTGGTGGTAGAGGTCTGTATGTGTGGTGGTGGAGGTCTGTATGTGTGGTGGTGGTGGTCTGTATGTGTGGTAGTGGAGGTCTGTATGTGTGGTGGTGGTGGTCTGTATGTGTGGTAGTGGTGGTCTGTGTGTGTCGTGGTGGTGGTCTGTATGTGTGGTGGTGGTGGTCTGTATGTGTGGTAGTGGTGGTCTGTGTGTGTCGTGGTGGTGGTCTGTATGTGTGGTGGTGGTGGTCTGTATGTGTGGTGGTGGGTCTGTATGTGTGGTGGTGGTGGTCTGTATGTGTGGTGGTGGGGTCTGTATGTGTGGTGGAGGTCTGTATGTGTGGTAGTGGAGGTCTGTATGTGTGGTGGTGGTCTGTATATGTGGTGGTGGTCTGTATGTGTGGTAGTGGAGGTCTGTATGTGTGGTGGTGGTCTGTATATGTGGTGGTGGTCTGTATGTGTGGTAGTGGAGGTCTGTATGTGTGGTGGTGGTGGTCTGTATGTGTGGTAGTGGTGGTCTGTGTGTGTCGTGGTGGTGGTCTGTATGTGTGGTGGTGGTGGTCTGTATGTGTGGTGGTGGGTCTGTATGTGTGGTGGTGGTGGTCTGTATGTGTGGTGGTGGGGTCTGTATGTGTGGTGGAGGTCTGTATGTGTGGTAGTGGAGGTCTGTATGTGTGGTGGTGGAGGCCTGTATGTGTGGTGGTTAAGGTCTGTATGTGTGGTGGTGGAGGTCTCTATGTGTGGTGGTGGAGGTCTGTATGTGTGGTGGTGGAGGTGTGTATGTGTGGTAGTGGTGGTCTGTATGTGTGGTGGTGGTCTGTATGTGTGGTGGTGGTCTGTATGTGTGGTAGTGGAGGTCTGTATGTGTGGTGGTGGAGGTCTGTATGTGTGGTGGTGGTCTGTGTGTGTGGTAGTGGAGGTCTGTATGTGTGGTGGTGGTGGTCTGTATGTGTGGTGGTGGTGGTCTGTATGTGTGGTGGTGGAGGTCTGTATGTGTGGTGGTTGTGGGTCTGTATGTGTGGTGGTGGGTCTGTATGTGTGGTGGTGGTCTGTATGTGTGGTGGTGGTCTGTATGTGTAGTGGTGGTGGTCTGTATGTGTGGTGGTGGAGGTCTGTATGTGTGGTGGTGGTGGTCTGTATGTGTGGTAGTGGAGGTCTGTATGTGTGGTGGTGGTGGTCTGTATGTGTGGTAGTAGAGGTCTGTATGTGTGGTGGTGGAGGTCTGTATGTGTAGTGGTGGTCTGTATGTGTGGTGGTCTGTATATGTGGTGGTGGAGGTCTGTATGTGTGGTGGTGGAGGTCTGTATGTGTGGTGGTGGTGGTCTGTATGTGTGGTGGTGGAGGCCTCTATGTGTGGTAGTGGAGGTCTGTATGTGTGGTGGTGGTGGTCTGTATGTGTAGCGGTGGAGGTCTGTATGTGTGGTGGTGGTGGTCTGTATGTGTGGTGGAGGTCTGTATGTGTGGTGGTGGAGGCCTGTGTGTGTGGTGGTGGAGGTCTGTTTGTGTGGTGGTGGAGGTCTGTATGTGTGGTGGAGGCCTGTATGTGTGGTGGTGAAGGTCTGTATGTGTGGTGGTTGTGGTCTGTATGTGTGGTGGTGGAGGTCTGTATGTGTGGTGGTGGAGGTCTGTATGTGTGGTGGTGGAGGCCTGTATGTGTGGTGGTGGAGGTCTGAATGTGTGGTGGTGGTGGTCTGTATGTGTGGTGGAGGTCTGTATGTGTGGTGGTGGAGGCCTGTGTGTGTGGTGGTGGAGGTCTGTTTGTGTGGTGGTGGAGGTCTGTATGTGTGGTGGAGGCCTGTATGTGTGGTGGTGAAGGTCTGTATGTGTGGTGGTTGTGGTCTGTATGTGTGGTGGTGGAGGTCTGTATGTGTGGTGGTGGAGGTCTGTATGTGTGGTGGTGGAGGCCTGTATGTGTGGTGGTGGAGGTCTGAATGTGTGGTGGTGGTGGTTTGTATGTGTGGTGGAGGTCTGTATGTGTGGTGGTGGTGGTCTGTATGTGTGGTGGTGGAGGTCTGTATGTGTGGTGGTGGTGGTCTGTATGTGTGATGGTGGTGGTGGTCTGTATGTGTGGCGGTGGAGGTCCGTATGTGTGGTGGTGGAGGTCTGTATGTGTAGTGGTGGAGGTCTGTATGTGTGATATTGGTGGTCTGTATGTGTGGTGGTGGTGGGCCTGTATGTGTGGTGGTGGAGGTCTGTATGTGTGGTGGTGGTGGTCTGTATGTGTGGTGGTGGAGGTCTGTATGAGTGGTGGTGGTGGTCTGTATGTGTGGTGGTGGAGGTCTGTATGTGTGGTAGTGGTGGTCTGTATATGTGGTGGTTGGCCTGTATGTGTGGTGGAGGGCTGTATGTGTGGTGGTGGTGGTGGTCTGTATGTGTGGTGGTGGAGGTCCGTATGTGTGGTGGTGGAGGTCTGTATGTGTAGTGGTGGAGGTCTGTATGTGTGATATTGGTGGTCTGTATGTGTGGTGGCGGTGGGCCTGTATGTGTGGTGGTGGAGGTCTGTATGTGTGGTAGTGGAGGTCTGTATGTGTGGTGGTGGAGGTCTGTATGTGTGGTGGTGGAGGTCTGCATGTGTGGTGGTGGTCTGTGTGTGTGGTAGTGGAGGTCTGTATGTGTGGTGGTAGAGGTCTGTATGTGTGGTGGTGGAGGTCTGTATGTGTGGTGGTGGTGGTCTGTATGTGTGGTAGTGGAAGTCTGTATGTGTGGGAGTGGAGGTCTGTATGTGTGGTGGTGGTCTGTATGTGTGGTGGTGGTCTGTATGTGTGGTAGTGGAGGTCTGTATGTGTGGTGGTGGTGGTCTGTATGTGTGGTAGTGGTAGTCTGTATGTGTCGTGGTGGTGGTCTGTATGTGTGGTGGTGGTGGTCTGTATGTGTGGTGGTGGAGGCCTGTATGTGTGGTGGTGGTGGTCTGTATGTGTGGTAGTGGAGGTCTGTATGTGTGGTGGTGGTGGTCTGTATGTGTGGTAGTAGAGGTCTGTATGTGTGGTGGTGGAGGTCTGTATGTGTGGTGGTGGTCTGTATGTGTGGTGGTCTGTATATGTGGTGGTGGAGGTCTGTATGTGTGCTGGTGGAGGTCTGTATGTGTGGTGGTGGTGGTCTGTATGTGTGGTGGTGGAGGCCTCTATGTGTGGTAGTGGAGGTCTGTATGTGTGGTGGTGGTGGTCTGTATGTGTGGTGGGCCTGTATGTTTGGTGGTGGTGGTCTGTATGTGTGGTGGTGGAGGTCTGTATGTGTGGTGGTGGAGGCCTGTATGTGTGGTGGTGGAGGTCTGTATGTGTGGTGGTGGTGGTCTGTATGTGTGGTGGAGGCCTGTATGTGTGGTGGTGGAGGCCTGTATGTGTAGCGGTGGAGGTCTGTATGTGTGGTGGTGGTGGTCTGTATGTGTGGTGGAGGTCTGTATGTGTGGTGGTGGAGGCCTGTGTGTGTGGTGGTGGAGGTCTGTTTGTGTGGTGGTGGAGGTCTGTATGTGTGGTGGAGGCCTGTATGTGTGGTGGTGAAGGTCTGTATGTGTGGTGGTTGTGGTCTGTATGTGTGGTGGTGGAGGTCTGTATGTGTGGTGGTGGAGGTCTGTATGTGTGGTGGTGGAGGCCTGTATGTGTGGTGGTGGAGGTCTGTATGTGTGGTGGTGGTGGTTTGTATGTGTGGTGGAGGTCTGTATGTGTGGTGGTGGTGGTCTGTATGTGTGGTGGTGGAGGTCTGTATGTGTGGTGGTGGTGGTCTGTATGTGTGGTGGTGGTGGTGGTCTGTATGTGTGGCGGTGGAGGTCCGTATGTGTGGTGGTGGAGGTCTGTATGTGTAGTGGTGGAGGTCTGTATGTGTGATATTGGTGGTCTGTATGTGTGGTGGTGGTGGGCCTGTATGTGTGGTGGTGGAGGTCTGTATGTGTGGTGGTGGTGGTCTGTATGTGTGGTGGTGGAGGTCTGTATGTGTGGTGGTGGTGGTCTGTATGTGTGGTGGTGGAGGTCTGTATGTGTGGTAGTGGTGGTCTGTATATGTGGTGGTTGGCCTGTATGTGTGGTGGAGGGCTGTATGTGTGGTGGTGGTGGTGGTCTGTATGTGTGGTGGTGGAGGTCCGTATGTGTGGTGGTGGAGGTCTGTATGTGTAGTGGTGGAGGTCTGTATGTGTGATATTGGTGGTCTGTATGTGTGGTGGCGGTGGGCCTGTATGTGTGGTGGTGGAGGTCTGTATGTGTGGTAGTGGAGGTCTGTATGTGTGGTGGTGGAGGTCTGTATGTGTGGTGGTGGAGGTCTGCATGTGTGGTGGTGGTCTGTGTGTGTGGTAGTGGAGGTCTGTATGTGTGGTGGTAGAGGTCTGTATGTGTGGTGGTGGAGGTCTGTATGTGTGGTGGTGGTGGTCTGTATGTGTGGTAGTGGAAGTCTGTATGTGTGGGAGTGGAGGTCTGTATGTGTGGTGGTGGTCTGTATGTGTGGTGGTGGTCTGTATGTGTGGTAGTGGAGGTCTGATTGTGTGGTGGTGGTGGTCTGTATGTGTGGTAGTGGTAGTCTGTATGTGTCGTGGTGGTGGTCTGTATGTGTGGTGGTGGTGGTCTGTATGTGTGGTGGTGGAGGCCTGTATGTGTGGTGGTGGTGGTCTGTATGTGTGGTGGTGGAGGTCTGTATGTGTGGTTGTGGGCCTGTATGTGTGGTGGTGGAGGCCTGTATGTGTGGTGGTGGGTCTGTATGTGTGGTAGTGGTGGTCTGTATGTGTGGTGGTGGTGGTCTGTATATGTGGTGGAGGTCTGTATGTGTGGTAGTGGAGGTCTGTATGTGTGGTGGTGGAGGCCTGTATGTGTGGTGGTGGAGGCCTGTATGTGTGGTGGTGGAGGTCTCTATGTGTGGTGGTGGAGGTCTGTATGTGTGGTGGTGGAGGTCTGTATGTGTGGTAGTAGAGGTCCGTATGTGTGGTGGTGGAGGTCTGTATGTGTAGTGGTGGAGGTCTGTATGTGTGATATTGGTGGTCTGTATGTGTGGTGGTGGTGGGCCTGTATGTGTGGTGGTGGAGGTCTGTATGTGTGGTAGTGGAGGTCTGTATGTGTGGTGGTGGAGGTCTGTATGTGTGGTGGTGGAGGTCTGTATGTGTGGTGGTGGTCTGTGTGTGTGGTAGTGGAGGTCTGTATGTGTGGTGGTGGTGGTCTGTATGTGTGGTGGTAGAGGTCTGTATGTGTGGTGGTGGAGGTCTGTATGTGTGGTGGTGGTGGTCTGTATGTGTGGTAGTGGAAGTCTGAATGTGTCGGAGTGGAGGTCTGTATGTGTGGTGGTGGTCTGTATATGTGGTGGTGGTCTGTATGTGTGGTAGTGGAGGTCTGTATGTGTGGTGGTGGTGGTCTGTATGTGTGGTAGTGGTGGTCTGTGTGTGTCGTGGTGGTGGTCTGTATGTGTGGTGGTGGTGGTCTGTATGTGTGGTGGTGGGTCTGTATGTGTGGTGGTGGTGGTCTGTATGTGTGGTGGTGGGGTCTGTATGTGTGGTGGAGGTCTGTATGTGTGGTAGTGGAGGTCTGTATGTGTGGTGGTGGAGGCCTGTATGTGTGGTGGTTAAGGCCTGTATGTGTGGTGGTGGAGGTCTCTTTGTGTGGTGGTGGAGGTCTGTATGTGTGGTGGTGGAGGTGTGTATGTGTGGTAGTGGTGGTCTGTATGTGTGGTGGTGGTCTGTATGTGTGGTGGTGGTCTGTATGTGTGGTAGTGGAGGTCTGTATGTGTGGTGCTGGTGGTCTGTATGTGTGGTGGTGGTGGTCTGTATGTGTGGTGGTGGGTCTGTATGTGTGGTGGTTGTGGGTCTGTATGTGTGGTGGTGGGTCTGTATGTGTGGTGGTGGTCTGTATGTGTGGTGGTGGTCTGTATGTGTAGTGGTGGTGGTCTGTATGTGTGGTGGTGGAGGTCTGTATGTGTGGTGGTGGTGGTCTGTATGTGTGGTAGTGGAGGTCTGTATGTGTGGTGGTGGTGGTCTGTATGTGTGGTAGTAGAGGTCTGTATGTGTGGTGGTGGAGGTCTGTATGTGTGGTGGTGGTCTGTATGTGTGGTGGTCTGTATATGTGGTGGTGGAGGTCTGTATGTGTGGTGGTGGAGGTCTGTATGTGTGGTGGTGGTGGTCTGTATGTGTGGTGGTGGAGGCCTCTATGTGTGGTAGTGGAGGTCTGTATGTGTGGTGGTGGTGGTCTGTATGTGTGGTGGGCCTGTATGTTTGGTGGTGGTGGTCTGTATGTGTGGTGGTGGAGGTCTGTATGTGTGGTGGTGGAGGCCTGTATGTGTGGTGGTGGAGGTCTGTATGTGTGGTGGTGGTGGTCTGTATGTGTGGTGGAGGCCTGTATGTGTGGTGGTGGAGGCCTGTATGTGTAGCGGTGGAGGTCTGTATGTGTGGTGGTGGTGGTCTGTATGTGTGGTGGAGGTCTGTATGTGTGGTGGTGGAGGCCTGTGTGTGTGGTGGTGGAGGTCTGTTTGTGTGGTGGTGGAGGTCTGTATGTGTGGTGGAGGCCTGTATGTGTGGTGGTGAAGGTCTGTATGTGTGGTGGTTGTGGTCTGTATGTGTGGTGGTGGAGGTCTGTATGTGTGGTGGTGGAGGTCTGTATGTGTGGTGGTGGAGGCCTGTATGTGTGGTGGTGGAGGTCTGTATGTGTGGTGGTGGTGGTTTGTATGTGTGGTGGAGGTCTGTATGTGTGGTGGTGGTGGTCTGTATGTGTGGTGGTGGAGGTCTGTATGTGTGGTGGTGGTGGTCTGTATGTGTGGTGGTGGTGGTGGTCTGTATGTGTGGCGGTGGAGGTCCGTATGTGTGGTGGTGGAGGTCTGTATGTGTAGTGGTGGAGGTCTGTATGTGTGATATTGGTGGTCTGTATGTGTGGTGGTGGTGGGCCTGTATGTGTGGTGGTGGAGGTCTGTATGTGTGGTGGTGGTGGTCTGTATGTGTGGTGGTGGAGGCCTGTATGTGTGGTGGTGGTGGTCTGTATGTGTGGTGGTGGAGGTCTGTATGTGTGGTAGTGGTGGTCTGTATATGTGGTGGTTGGCCTGTATGTGTGGTGGAGGGCTGTATGTGTGGTGGTGGTGGTGGTCTGTATGTGTGGTGGTGGAGGTCCGTATGTGTGGTGGTGGAGGTCTGTATGTGTAGTGGTGGAGGTCTGTATGTGTGATATTGGTGGTCTGTATGTGTGGTGGCGGTGGGCCTGTATGTGTGGTGGTGGAGGTCTGCATGTGTGGTAGTGGAGGTCTGTATGTGTGGTGGTGGAGGTCTGTATGTTTGGTGGTGGAGGTCTGCATGTGTGGTGGTGGTCTGTGTGTGTGGTAGTGGAGGTCTGTATGTGTGGTGGTAGAGGTCTGTATGTGTGGTGGTGGAGGTCTGTATGTGTGGTGGTGGTGGTCTGTATGTGTGGTAGTGGAAGTCTGTATGTGTGGGAGTGGAGGTCTGTATGTGTGGTGGTGGTCTGTATGTGTGGTGGTGGTCTGTATGTGTGGTAGTGGAGGTCTGTATGTGTGGTGGTGGTGGTCTGTATGTGTGGTAGTGGTAGTCTGTATGTGTCGTGGTGGTGGTCTGTATGTGTGGTGGTGGTGGTCTGTATGTGTGGTGGTGGAGGCCTGTATGTGTGGTGGTGGTGGTCTGTATGTGTGGTGGTGGAGGTCTGTATGTGTGGTTGTGGGCCTGTATGTGTGGTGGTGGAGGCCTGTATGTGTGGTGGTGGGTCTGTATGTGTGGTAGTGGTGGTCTGTATGTGTGGTGGTGGTGGTCTGTATGTGTGGTGGAGGTCTGTATGTGTGGTAGTGGAGGTCTGTATGTGTGGTGGTGGAGGCCTGTATGTGTGGTGGTGGAGGCCTGTATGTGTGGTGGTGGAGGTCTCTATGTGTGGTGGTGGAGGTCTGTATGTGTGGTGGTGGAGGTGTGTATGTGTGGTGGTGGTGGTCTGTATGTGTGGTGGTGGTCTGTATGTGTGGTGGTGGTCTGTATGTGTGGTAGTGGAGGTCTGTATGTGTGGTGCTGGTGGTCTGTATGTGTGGTGGTGGTGGTCTGTATGTGTGGTGGTGGGTCTGTATGTGTGGTGGTGGTGGGTCTGTATGTGTGGTGGTGGGTCTGTATGTGTGGTGGTGGTCTGTATGTGTGGTGGTGGTCTGTATGTGTAGTGATGGTGGTCTGTATGTGTGGTGGTGGAGGTCTGTATGTGTGGTGGTGGTGGTCTGTATGTGTGGTAGAGGAGGTCTGTATGTGTGGTGGTGGTGGTCTGTATGTGTGGTAGTAGAGGTCTGTATGTGTGGTGGTGGAAGTCTGTATGTGTGGTGGTGGTCTGTATGTGTGGTGGTCTGTATGTGTGGTGGTGGAGGTCTGTATGTGTGGTGGTGGAGGTCTGTATGTGTGGTGGTGGTGGTCTGTATGTGTGGTGGTGGAGGCCTCTATGTGTGGTAGTGTAGGTCTGTATGTGTGGTGGTGGTGGTCTGTATGTGTGGTGGGCCTGTATGTTTGGTGGTGGTGGTCTGTATGTGTGGTGGTGGAGGTCTGTATGTGTGGTGGTGGAGGCCTGTATGTGTGGTGGTGGAGGTCTGTATGTGTGGTGTTGGTGGTCTGTATGTGTGGTGGAGGCGTGTATGTGTGGTGGTGGTGGTCTGTATGTGTGGTGGAGGTCTGTATGTGTGGTGGTGGAGGCCTGTGTGTGTGGTGGTGGAGGTCTGTATGTGTGGTGGTGGAGGTCTGTATGTATGGTGGAGGCCTGTATGTGTGGTGGTGAAGGTCTGTATGTGTGGTGGTGGTGGTCTGTATGTGTGGTGGTGGAGGTCTGTATGTGTGGTGGTGGAGGTATGTATGTGTGGTGGTGGAGGCCTGTATATGTGGTGGTGGAGGCATGTATATGTGGTAGTGGTGGTCTGTATGTGTGGTAGATGAGGTCTGTATGTGTGGTAGTGGAGGTCTGTATGTGTGGTAGTGGAGGTCTTTATGTGTGGTAGTAGAGGTCTGTATGTGTGGTGGTAGTGGTCTGTATGTGTGGTGGTGGTAGTGTGTATGTGTGGTAGTGGTGGTCTGTATGTGTGGTGGTGGGTCTGTATGTGTGGTGGTGGTGGGTCTGTATGTGTGGTGGTGGTGGTCTGTATGTGTGGTGGTGGTGGTCTGTATATGTGGTGGTGGAGTTCTGTATGTGTGGTGGTTGAGGCCTGTATATGTGGTAGTGGAGGTCTGTATGTGTGGTAGTAGAGGTCTCTATGTGTGGTGGTAGTGGTCTGTATGTGTGGTGTTGGAGGTCTGTATGTGTAGTGGTGGAGGTCTGTATGTGTGATGGTGGTGGTCTGTATGTGTGGTGGTGGTGGGCCTGTATGTGTGGTGGTGGAGGTCTGTATGTGTGGTAGTGGAGGTCTGTATGTGTAGTGGTGGGTCTGTATGTGTGTTGGTCGTGGGTCTGTATGTGTGGTGGTGGTGGTCTGTATGTGTGGTGGTGGTGGTCTGTATGTGTGGTGGTGAAGGTCTGTATGTGTGGTGGTTGAGGCCTGTATGTGAGGTGGTGGAGGTCTGTATGTGAGGTGGTGGAGGTCTGTATGTGTGGTGGTGGAGGTCTGTATGTGTGGTGGTGGAGGTCTGTATGTGTGAGGTGGTGGAGGTCTGTATGTGTGGTGGTGGAGGTCTGTATGTGTGGTGGTGGAGGTCTGTATGTGTGGTGGTGGTCTGTATGTGTGGTGGTCTGTATGTTTGGTGGTCTGTATGTGTGGTGGTGGAGGTCTGTATGTGTGGTGGTGGAGGTCTGTATGTGTGGTGGTGGAGGTCTGTATGTGTGGTGGTGGTGGGTCTGTATGTGTGGTGGTGGTGGTCTGTATGTGTGGTGGTGGAGGTCTGTATGTGTGGTGGTGCAGGCCTGTATGTGTGGTGGTGGAGGTCTGTATGTGTGGTGGTGGTCTGTATGTGTGGTGGTCTGTATGTGTGGTGGTGGAGGTCTGTATGTGTGGTGGTGGTGGATCTGTATGTGTGGTGGAGGTCTGTATGTGTGGTGGTGGTCTGTATGTGTGGTGGTGGAGGTCTGTATGTGTGGTGGTGGGTCTGTATGTGTGGTGGTGGTGGTCTGTATGTGTGGTGGTGGAGGTCTGTATGTGTGGTGGTGGTGGTCTGTATGTGAGGTGATGGAGGGCTGTATGTGTGGTGGTGGAGGTCTGTATGTGTGGTGGTGGTGGGTCTGTATGTGTGGTGCAGGTCTGTATGTGTGGTGGTGGTCTGTATGTGTGGTGGTGGAGGTCTGTATGTGTGGTAGTGGTGGTGTACTCACCTAATTGTACTTACCTAATTGTGCTTGCGGGGGTTGAGCTTTGGCTCTTTGGTCCCGCCTCTCAACTGTCAATCAACTGGTGTACAGATTCCTGAGCCTACTGGGCTCTATCATACCTACATTTGAAACTGTGTATGGAGTCAGCCTCCACCACATCACTTCCTAGTGCATTCCATTTATTAACTACTCTGACACTGAAAAAATTCTTTCTAACGTCTCTGTGGCTCATCTGGGTACTAAGTTTCCACCTGTGTCCCCTTGTTCGTGTCCCACCCGTGCTGAAGAGTTTGTCTTTGTCCACCCTGTCAATTCCCCTGAGAATTTTGTAGGTGGTTATCATGTCTCCCCTTACTCTTCTGTTTTCCAGGGATGTGAGGTTCAGCTCCTTTAGCCTTTCCTCGTAGCTCAATCCTCTCAGTTCCGGGACGAGCCTGGTGGCATACCGCTGAATCTTCTCTAACTTTGTCTTGTGTTTAACTAGGTATGGACTCCAGGCTGGAGCTGCATACTCCAGGATTGGTCTTACATAAGTGGTATACAGGGTTCTGAAAGATTCCTTACACAAGTTTCTGAAGGCAGTTCTTATGTGGGCCAGTCTAGCATATGCCGCTGATGATATTCTTTTGATGTGGGCCTCTGGGGACAGGTTCGGTGTGATATCAACCCCCAGATCCTTCTCTCTATTTGATTCTTGCAGGATTTCCCCTCCCAGATGATACCTTGTGTTCAGCCTCCTGCTCCCTTCGCCTAATTTCATCACCTTACACTTTCCAGAGTTGAACTTCAGCAGCCATTTTCTAGACCATTCCTCCTAGGTGGTGGTGTGTATGTGTGGTGGTGGAGGTCTGTATGTGTGGTGGTGGAGGCCTGTATGTGTGGTGGTGGTGGTCTGTATGTGTGGTGGTGAAGGTATGTATGTGTGGTGGTTGAGGCCTGTATGTGAGGTGGTGGAGGTCTGTATGTGAGGTGGTGGAGGTCTGTATGTGAGGTGGTGGAGGTCTGTATGTGTGGTGGTGGAGGTCTGTATGTGTGGTGGTGGAGGTCTGTATGTGTGTGGTGGTGGAGGTCTGTATGTGTGGTGGTGGAGGCCGATATGTGTGGTAGTGGTGGTCTGTATGTGTGATGGTGGTGGGTCTGTATGTGTGGTGGTGGAGGTCTGTATGTGTGGTGGTGGAGGCCTGTATGTGTGGTGGTGGAGGTCTGTATCTGTGGTGGTGGTGGGTCTGTATGTGTGGTGCAGGTCTGTATGTGTGGTGGTGGTGGTCTGTATGTGTGGTGGTGGAGGTTTGTATGTGTGGTGGTGGAGGCCTGTATGTGTGGTGGTGGAGGTCTGTATGTGTGGTGGTGGAGGACTATGTGTGGTGGTGGAGGTCTGTATGTGTGGTGGTGGTGGTCTGTATGTGTGGTGGTGGAGGTCTGTATGTGTGGTGGTGGAGGCCTGTAAGTGTGGTGTTGGAAGTCTGTATGTGTGGTGGTGGTGGTCTGTATGTGTGGTTATGGAGGTCTGTATGTGTGGTGGTGGAGGCCTGTAAGTGTGGTTGTGGAGGTCTGTATGTGTTGTGGTGGAGGCCTGTATGTGTGGTGGTGGAGGTCTGTATGTGTGGTGGTGGAGGTCTGTAAGTGTGGTGGTGGAGGCCTGTATGTGTGGTGGTGGAGGTCTGTATGTGTGGTGGTGGAGGCCTGTATGTGTGGTGGTGGAGGTCTGTATGTGTGGTGGTGGAGGCCTGTATGTGTGGTGGTGGAGGCCTGTATGTGTGGTGGTGGAGGTCTGTATGTGTGGTGGTGGTGGTCTGTATGTGTGGTGGTGGAGGTTTGTATGTGTGGTGGTGGAGGCCTGTATGTGTGGTGGTGGAGGTCTGTATGTGTGGTGGTGGAGGACTATGTGTGGTGGTGGAGGTCTGTATGTGTGGTGGTGGTGGTCTGTATGTGTGGTGGTGGAGGTCTGTATGTTTGGTGGTGGAGGTCTGTATGTGTGGTGGTGGAGGCCTGTATGTGTGGTGGTGGAGGTCTGTATGTGTGGTGGTGGAAGCCTGTATGTGTGGTGGTGGAGGCCTGTATGTGTGGTGGTGGAGGTCTGTATGTGTGGTGGTGGTGGTCTGTATGTGTGGTGGTGGTGATCTGTATGTGTGGTGGTGGTGGTCTGTATGTGTGGTGGTGGAGGTCTGTATGTGTGGTAGTGGAGGTCTGTATGTGTGGTAGTGGAGGTCTGTATGTGTGGTAGTGGAGGACTGTATGTGTGGTAGTGGAGGCCTGTATGTGTGGTGGTGGAGGTCTGTATGTGTGGTGGTGGAGGCCTGTATGTGTGGTGGTGGAGGCCTGTATGTGTGGTGGTGGAGGTCTGTATGTGTGGTAGTGGTGGTCTGTATGTGTGGTGGTGGAGGTCTGATTGTGTGGTGGTGGAGGCCTGTATGTGTGGTGGTGGAGGTCTGTATGTGTGGTGGTGGAGGACTGTATGTGTGGTGGTGGTGGTCTGTATGTGTGGTGGTGGAGGTCTGTATGTGTGGTGGTGGAGGTCTGTATGTGTGGTGGTGGAGGCCTGTATGTGTGGTGGTGGAGGTCTGTATGTGTGGTGGTGGAGGCCTGTATGTGTGGTGGTGGAGGCCTGTATGTGTGGTGGTGGAGGTCTGTATGTGTGGTGGTGGTGGTCTGTATGTGTGGTGGTGGTGGTCTGTATGTGTGGTGGTGGTGGTCTGTATGTGTGGTGGTGGAGGTCTGTATGTGTGGTGGTGTAGGCCTGTATGTGTGGTGGTGGAGGTCTGTATGTGTGGTGGTGGAGGCCTGTATGTGTGGTGGTGGAGGTCTGTATGTGTGGTGGTGGTGGTCTGTATGTGTGGTGGTGGAGGTCTGTATGTGTGGTGGTGGAGGTCTGTATGTGTGGTGGTGGAGGCCTGTATGTGTGGTGGTGGAGGCCTGTATGTGTGGTGGTGGTGGTCTGTATGTGTGGTGGTGGTGGTCTGTATATGTGGTGGTTGAGGTCTGTATGTGTGGTGGTTGAGGCCTGTATGTGTGGTAGTGGAGGTCTGTATGTGTGGTAGTAGAGGTCTCTATGTGTGGTGGTAGTGGTCTGTATGTGTGGTGGTGGAGGTCTGTATGTGTAGTGGTGGAGGTCTGTATGTGTGATGGTGGTGGTCTGTATGTGTGGTGGTGGTGGGCCTGTATGTGTGGTGGTGGAGGTCTGTATGTGTGGTAGTGGAGGTCTGTATGTGTGGTGGTGGGTCTGTATGTGTGTTGGTGGTGGGTCTGTATGTGTGGTATTGGTGGTCTGTATGTGTGGTGGTGGTGGTCTGTATGTGTGGTGGTGAAGGTCTGTATGTGTGGTGGTTGATGCCTGTATGTGAGGTGGTGGAGGTCTGTATGTGAGGTGGTGGAGGTCTGTATGTGTGGTGGTGGAGGTCTGTATGTGTGGTGGTGAGGTCTGTATGTGTGAGGTGGTGGAGGTCTGTATGTGTGGTGGTGGAGGTCTGTATGTGTGGTGGTGGAGGTCTGTATGTGTGGTGGTGGTCTGTATGTGTGGTGGTCTGTATGTGTGGTGGTCTGTATGTGTGGTGGTCTGTATGTGTGGTGGTGGAGGTCTGTATGTGTGGTGGTTGAGGCCTGTATGTGAGGTGGTGGAGGTCTGTATGTGAGGTGGTGGAGGTCTGTATGTGTGGTGGTGGAGGTCTGTATGTGTGGTGGTGAGGTCTGTATGTGTGAGGTGGTGGAGGTCTGTATGTGTGGTGGTGGAGGTCTGTATGTGTGGTGGTGGAGGTCTGTATGTGTGGTGGTGGTCTGTATGTGTGGTGGTCTGTATGTGTGGTGGTCTGTATGTGTGGTGGTGGAGGTCTGTATGTGTGGTGGTGGAGGTCTGTATGTGTGGTGGTGGAGGTCTGTATGTGTGGTGGTGGTGGGTCTGTATGTGTGGTGGTGGTGGTCTGTATGTGTGGTGGTGGAGGTCTGTATGTGTGGTGGTGGAGGCCTGTATGTGTGGTGGTGGAGGTCTGTATGTGTGGTGGTGGTCTGTATGTGTGGTGGTGGTGGTCTGTATGTGTGGTGGTGGAGGTCTGTATGTGTGGTAGTGGTGGATCTGTATGTGTGGTGGAGGTCTGTATGTGTGGTGGTGGTCTGTATGTGTGGTGGTGGAGGTCTGTATGTGTGGTGGTGGGTCTGTATGTGTGGTGGTGGTGGTCTGTATGTGTGGTGGTGGAGGTCTGTATGTGTGGTGGTGGTGGTCTGTATGTGAGGTGGTGGAGGGCTGTATGTGTGGTGGTGGAGGTCTGTATGTGTGGTGGTGGTGGGTCTGTATGTGTGGTGCAGGTCTGTATGTGTGGTGGTGGTCTGTATGTGTGGTGGTGGAAGTCTGTATGTGTGGTAGTGGTGGTCTGTATGTGTGGTGGTGGAGGTCTGTATGTGTGGTGGTGGAGGCCTGTATGTGTGGTGGTGGAGGTCTGTATGTGGGGTGGTGGAGGTCTGCATGTGTGGTGGTGGTCTGTATGTGTGGTGGTGGTGGTCTGTATGTGTGGTGGTGGTGGTCTGTAGGTGTGGTAGTGGTGGTCTGTATGTGTGGTGGTGGTGGTCTGCATGTGTGGTGGTGGAGGTCTGTATGTGTGGTAGTGGAGGTCTGTATGTGTGGTAGTGGAGGTCTGTATGTGTGGTAGTGGAGGACTGTATGTGTGGTAGTGGAGGCCTGTATGTGTGGTGGTGGAGGTCTGTATGTGTGGTGGTGGAGGCCTGTATGTGTGGTGGTGGAGGCCTGTATGTGTGGTGGTGGAGGTCTGTATGTGTGGTGGTGGTGGTCTGTATGTGTGGTGGTGGAGGTCTGTATGTGTGGTGGTGGAGGCCTGTATGTGTGGTGGTGGAGGTCTGTATGTGTGGTGGTGAAGGACTGTATGTGTGGTGGTGGGGGTCTGTATGTGTGGTGGTGGAGGTCTGTATGTGTGGTGGTGGAGGTCTGTATGTGTGGTGGTGGAGGCCTGTATGTGTGGTTGTGGAGGTCTGTATGTGTGGTGGTGGAGGCCTGTATGTGTGGTGGTGGAGGCCTGTATGTGTGGTGGTGGAGGTCTGTATGTGTGGTGGTGGTGGTCTGTATGTGTGGTGGTGGTGGTCTGTATGTGTGGTGGTGGTGGTCTGTATGTGTGGTGGTGGAGGTCTGTATGTGTGGTGGTGTAGGCCTGTATGTGTGGTGGTGGAGGTCTGTATGTGTTGTGGTGGAGGCCTGTATGTGTTGTGGTGGAGGTCTGTATGTGTGGTGGTGGTGGTCTGTATGTGTGGTGGTGGAGGTCTGTATGTGTTGTGGTGGAGGTCTGTATGTGTGGTGGTGGAGGCCTGTATGTGTGGTGGTGGATGCCTGTATGTGTGGTGGTGGTGGTCTGTATGTGTGGTGGTGGTGGTCTGTATATGTGGTGGTTGAGGTCTGTATGTGTGGTGGTTGAGGCCTGTATGTGTGGTAGTGGAGGTCTGTATGTGTGGTAGTAGAGGTCTCCATGTGTGGTGGTAGTGGTCTGTATGTGTGGTGGTGGAGGTCTGTATGTGTAGTGGTGGTGGTCTGTATGTGTGATGGTGGTGGTCTGTATGTGTGGTGGTGGTGGGCCTGTATGTGTGGTGGTGGAGGTCTGTATGTGTGATATTGGTGGTCTGTATGTGTGGTGGTGGTGGGCCTGTGTGTGTGGTGGTGGAGGTCTGTATGTGTGGTGGTGGTGGTCTGTATGTGTGGTGGTGGAGGTCTGTATGTGTGGTGGTGGTGGTCTGTATGTGTGGTGGTGGAGGTCTGTATGTGTGGTAGTGGTGGTCTGTATATTTGGTGGTTGGCCTGTATGTGTGGTGGAGGGCTGTATGTGTGGTGGTGGTGGTGGTCTGTATGTGTGGTGGTGGAGGTCCGTATGTGTGGTGGTGGAGGTCTGTATGTGTAGTGGTGGAGGTCTGTATGTGTGATATTGGTGGTCTGTATGTGTGGTGGCGGTGGGCCTGTATGTGTGGTGGTGGAGGTCTGTATGTGTGGTAGTGGAGGTCTGTATGTGTGGTGGTGGAGGTCTGTACTGTGTGGTGGTGGAGGTCTGCATGTGTGGTGGTGGTCTGTGTGTGTGGTAGTGGAGGTCTGTATGTGTGGTGGTAGAGGTCTGTATGTGTGGTGGTGGAGGTCTGTATGTGTGGTGGTGGTGGTCTGTATGTGTGGTAGTGGAAGTCTGTATGTGTGGGAGTGGAGGTCTGTATGTGTGGTGGTGGTCTGTATGTGTGGTGGTGGTCTGTATGTGTGGTAGTGGAGGTCTGTATGTGTGGTGGTGGTGGTCTGTATGTGTGGTAGTGGTAGTCTGTATGTGTCGTGGTGGTGGTCTGTATGTGTGGTGGTGGTGGTCTGTATGTGTGGTGGTGGAGGCCTGTATGTGTGGTGGTGGTGGTCTGTATGTGTGGTGGTGGAGGTCTGTATGTGTGGTTGTGGGCCTGTATGTGTGGTGGTGGAGGCCTGTATGTGTGGTGGTGGGTCTGTATGTGTGGTAGTGGTGGTCTGTATGTGTGGTGGTGGTGGTCTGTATGTGTGGTGGAGGTCTGTATGTGTGGTAGTGGAGGTCTGTATGTGTGGTGGTGGAGGCCTGTATGTGTGGTGGTGGAGGCCTGTATGTGTGGTGGTGGAGGTCTCTATGTGTGGTGGTGGAGGTCTGTATGTGTGGTGGTGGAGGTGTGTATGTGTGGTGGTGGTGGTCTGTATGTGTGGTGGTGGTCTGTATGTGTGGTGGTGGTCTGTATGTGTGGTAGTGGAGGGCTGTATGTGTGGTGCTGGTGGTCTGTATGTGTGGTGGTGGTGGTCTGTATGTGTGGTGGTGGGTCTGTATGTGTGGTGGTGGTGGGTCTGTATGTGTGGTGGTGGGTCTGTATGTGTGGTGGTGGTCTGTATGTGTGGTGGTGGTCTGTATGTGTAGTGATGGTGGTCTGTATGTGTGGTGGTGGAGGTCTGTATGTGTGGTGGTGGTGGTCTGTATGTGTGGTAGAGGAGGTCTGTATGTGTGGTGGTGGTGGTCTGTATGTGTGGTAGTAGAGGTCTGTATGTGTGGTAGTGGAAGTCTGTATGTGTGGTGGTGGTCTGTATGTGTGGTGGTCTGTATGTGTGGTGGTGGAGGTCTGTATGTGTGGTGGTGGAGGTCTGTATGTGTGGTGGTGGTGGTCTGTATGTGTGGTGGTGGAGGCCTCTATGTGTGGTAGTGTAGGTCTGTATGTGTGGTGGTGGTGGTCTGTATGTGTGGTGGGCCTGTATGTTTGGTGGTGGTGGTCTGTATGTGTGGTGGTGGAGGTCTGTATGTGTGGTGGTGGAGGCCTGTATGTGTGGTGGTGGAGGTCTGTATGTGTGGTGTTGGTGGTCTGTATGTGTGGTGGAGGCCTGTATGTGTGGTGGTGGACGCCTGTATGTGTAGCGGTGGAGGTCTGTATGTGTGGTGGTGGTGGTCTGTATGTGTGGTGGAGGTCTGTATGTGTGGTGGTGGAGGCCTGTGTGTGTGGTGGTGGAGGTCTGTATGTGTGGTGGTGGAGGTCTGTATGTATGGTGGAGGCCTGTATGTGTGGTGGTGAAGGTCTGTATGTGTGGTGGTGGTGGTCTGTATGTGTGGTGGTGGAGGTCTGTATGTGTGGTGGTGGAGGTCTGTATGTGTGGTGGTGGAGGCCTGTATATGTGGTGGTGGAGGCATGTATATGTGGTAGTGGTGGTCTGTATGTGTGGTAGTTGAGGTCTGTATGTGTGGTAGTGGAGGTCTGTATGTGTGGTAGTGGAGGTCTTTATGTGTGGTAGTAGAGGTCTGTATGTGTGGTGGTAGTGGTCTGTATGTGTGGTGGTGGTGGTGTGTATGTGTGGTAGTGGTGGTCTGTATGTGTGGTGGTGGGTCTGTATGTGTGGTGGTGGTGGGTCTGTATGTGTGGTGGTGGTGGTCTGTATGTGTGGTGGTGGTGGTCTGTATATGTGGTGGTGGAGTTCTGTATGTGTGGTGGTTGAGGCCTGTATATGTGGTAGTGGAGGTCTGTATGTGTGGTAGTAGAGGTCTCTATGTGTGGTGGTAGTGGTCTGTATGTGTGGTGTTGGAGGTCTATATGTGTAGTGGTGGAGGTCTGTATGTGTGATGGTGGTGGTCTGTATGTGTGGTGGTGTTGGGCCTGTATGTGTGGTGTTGGAGGTCTGTATGTGTGGTAGTGGAGGTCTGTATGTGTAGTGGTGGGTCTGTATGTGTGTTGGTCGTGGGTCTGTATGTGTGGTGGTGGTGGTCTGTATGTGTGGTGGTGGTGGTCTGTATGTGTGGTGGTGAAGGTCTGTATGTGTGGTGGTTGAGGCCTGTATGTGAGGTGGTGGAGGTCTGTATGTGAGGTGGTGGAGGTCTGTATGTGTGGTGGTGGAGGTCTGTATGTGTGGTGGTGGAGGTCTGTATGTGTGAGGTGGTGGAGGTCTGTATGTGTGGTGGTGGAGGTCTGTATGTGTGGTGGTGGAGGTCTGTATGTGTGGTGGTGGTCTGTATGTGTGGTGGTCTGTATGTTTGGTGGTCTGTATGTGTGGTGGTGGAGGTCTGTATGTGTGGTGGTGGAGGTCTGTATGTGTGGTGGTGGAGGTCTGTATGTGTGGTGGTGGTGGGTCTGTATGTGTGGTGGTGGTGGTCTGTATGTGTGGTGGTGGAGGTCTGTATGTGTGGTGGTGCAGGCCTGTATGTGTGGTGGTGGAGGTCTGTATGTGTGGTGGTGGTCTGTATGTGTGGTGGTCTGTATGTGTGGTGGTGGAGGTCTGTATGTGTGGTGGTGGTGGATCTGTATGTGTGGTGGAGGTCTGTATGTGTGGTGGTGGTCTGTATGTGTGGTGGTGGAGGTCTGTATGTGTGGTGGTGGGTCTGTATGTGTGGTGGTGGTGGTCTGTATGTGTGGTGGTGGAGGTCTGTATGTGTGGTGGTGGTGGTCTGTATGTGAGGTGGTGGAGGGCTGTATGTGTGGTGGTGGAGGTCTGTATGTGTGGTGGTGGTGGGTCTGTATGTGTGGTGCAGGTCTGTATGTGTGGTGGTGGTCTGTATGTGTGGTGGTGGAGGTCTGTATGTGTGGTAGTGGTGGTGTACTCACCTAATTGTACTTACCTAATTGTGCTTGCGGGGGTTGAGCTTTGGCTCTTTGGTCCCGCCTCTCAACTGTCAATCAACTGGTGTACAGATTCCTGAGCCTACTGGGCTCTATCATACCTACATTTGAAACTGTGTATGGAGTCAGCCTCCACCACATCACTTCCTAGTGCATTCCATTTATTAACTACTCTGACACTGAAAAAATTCTTTCTAACGTCTCTGTGGCTCATCTGGGTACTAAGTTTCCACCTGTGTCCCCTTGTTCGTGTCCCACCCGTGCTGAAGAGTTTGTCTTTGTCCACCCTGTCAATTCCCCTGAGAATTTTGTAGGTGGTTATCATGTCTCCCCTTACTCTTCTGTTTTCCAGGGATGTGAGGTTCAGCTCCTTTAGCCTTTCCTCGTAGCTCAATCCTCTCAGTTCCGGGACGAGCCTGGTGGCATACCGCTGAATCTTCTCTAACTTTGTCTTGTGTTTAACTAGGTATGGACTCCAGGCTGGAGCTGCATACTCCAGGATTGGTCTTACATAAGTGGTATACAGGGTTCTGAAAGATTCCTTACACAAGTTTCTGAAGGCAGTTCTTATGTTGGCCAGTCTAGCATATGCCGCTGATTATATTCTTTTGATGTGGGCCTCTGGGGACAGGTTCGGTGTGATATCAACCCCCAGATCCTTCTCTCTATTTGATTCTTGCAGGATTTCCCCTCCCAGATGATACCTTGTGTTCAGCCTCCTGCTCCCTTCGCCTAATTTCATCACCTTACACTTTCCAGAGTTGAACTTCAGCAGCCATTTTCTAGACCATTCCTCCTAGGTGGTGGTGTGTATGTGTGGTGGTGGAGGTCTGTATGTGTGGTGGTGGAGGCCTGTATGTGTGGTGGTGGAGGTCTGTATGTGTGGTGGTGGAGGTCTGTATGTGTGGTGGTGGTCTGTATGTGTGGTGGTGGTGGTCTGAATGTGTGGTGGTGGTGGTCTGTAGGTGTGGTAGTGATGGCCTGTATGTGTGGTGGTGGGTCTGTATGTGTGGTGGTGGTGGGTCTGTATGTGTGGTGGTGGTGGTCTGTATGTGTGGTGGTGGTGGTCTGTATGTGTGGTGGTGAAGGTATGTATGTGTGGTGGTTGAGGCCTGTATGTGAGGTGGTGGAGGTCTGTATGTGAGGTGGTGGAGGTCTGTATGTGAGGTGGTGGAGGTCTGTATGTGTGGTGGTGGAGGTCTGTATGTGTGGTGGTGGAGGTCTGTATGTGTGTGGTGGTGGAGGTCTGTATGTGTGGTGGTGGAGGCCGATATGTGTGGTAGTGGTGGTCTGTATGTGTGATGGTGGTGGGTCTGTATGTGTGGTGGTGGAGGTCTGTATGTGTGGTGGTGGAGGCCTGTATGTGTGGTGGTGGAGGTCTGTATCTGTGGTGGTGGTGGGTCTGTATGTGTGGTGCAGGTCTGTATGTGTGGTGGTGGTGGTCTGTATGTGTGGTGGTGGAGGTTTGTATGTGTGGTGGTGGAGGCCTGTATGTGTGGTGGTGGAGGTCTGTATGTGTGGTGGTGGAGGACTATGTGTGGTGGTGGAGGTCTGTATGTGTGGTGGTGGTGGTCTGTATGTGTGGTGGTGGAGGTCTGTATGTGTGGTGGTGGAGGCCTGTAAGTGTGGTGTTGGAAGTCTGTATGTGTGGTGGTGGTGGTCTGTATGTGTGGTTATGGAGGTCTGTATGTGTGGTGGTGGAGGCCTGTAAGTGTGGTTGTGGAGGTCTGTATGTGTTGTGGTGGAGGCCTGTATGTGTGGTGGTGGAGGTCTGTATGTGTGGTGGTGGAGGTCTGTAAGTGTGGTGGTGGAGGCCTGTATGTGTGGTGGTGGAGGTCTGTATGTGTGGTGGTGGAGGCCTGTATGTGTGGTGGTGGAGGTCTGTATGTGTGGTGGTGGAGGCCTGTATGTGTGGTGGTGGAGGCCTGTATGTGTGGTGGTGGAGGTCTGGATGTGTGGTGGTGGTGGTCTGTATGTGTGGTGGTGGAGGTTTGTATGTGTGGTGGTGGAGGCCTGTATGTGTGGTGGTGGAGGTCTGTATGTGTGGTGGTGGAGGACTATGTGTGGTGGTGGAGGTCTGTATGTGTGGTGGTGGTGGTCTGTATGTGTGGTGGTGGAGGTCTGTATGTTTGGTGGTGGAGGTCTGTATGTGTGGTGGTGGAGGCCTGTATGTGTGGTGGTGGAGGTCTGTATGTGTGGTGGTGGAAGCCTGTATGTGTGGTGGTGGAGGCCTGTATGTGTGGTGGTGGAGGTCTGTATGTGTGGTGGTGGTGGTCTGTATGTGTGGTGGTGGTGATCTGTATGTGTGGTGGTGGTGGTCTGTATGTGTGGTGGTGGAGGTCTGTATGTGTGGTAGTGGAGGTCTGTATGTGTGGTAGTGGAGGTCTGTATGTGTGGTAGTGGAGGACTGTATGTGTGGGCGTGGAGGCCTGTATGTGTGGTGGTGGAGGTCTGTATGTGTGGTGGTGGAGGCCTGTATGTGTGGTGGTGGAGGCCTGTATGTGTGGTGGTGGAGGTCTGTATGTGTGGTGGTGGTGGTCTGTATGTGTGGTGGTGGAGGTCTGATTGTGTGGTGGTGGAGGCCTGTATGTGTGGTGGTGGAGGTCTGTATGTGTGGTGGTGGAGGACTGTATGTGTGGTGGTGGTGGTCTGTATGTGTGGTGGTGGAGGTCTGTATGTGTGGTGGTGGAGGTCTGTATGTGTGGTGGTGGAGGCCTGTATGTGTGGTGGTGGAGGTCTGTATGTGTGGTGGTGGAGGCCTGTATGTGTGGTGGTGGAGGCCTGTATGTGTGGTGGTGGAGGTCTGTATGTGTGGTGGTGGTGGTCTGTATGTGTGGTGGTGGTGGTCTGTATGTGTGGTGGTGGTGGTCTGTATGTGTGGTGGTGGAGGTCTGTATGTGTGGTGGTGTAGGCCTGTATGTGTGGTGGTGGAGGTCTGTATGTGTGGTGGTGGAGGCCTGTATGTGTGGTGGTGGAGGTCTGTATGTGTGGTGGTGGTGGTCTGTATGTGTGGTGGTGGAGGTCTGTATGTGTGGTGGTGGAGGTCTGTATGTGTGGTGGTGGAGGCCTGTATGTGTGGTGGTGGAGGCCTGTATGTGTGGTGGTGGTGGTCTGTATGTGTGGTGGTGGTGGTCTGTATATGTGGTGGTTGAGGTCTGTATGTGTGGTGGTTGAGGCCTGTATGTGTGGTAGTGGAGGTCTGTATGTGTGGTAGTAGAGGTCTCTATGTGTGGTGGTAGTGGTCTGTATGTGTGGTGGTGGAGGTCTGTATGTGTAGTGGTGGAGGTCTGTATGTGTGATGGTGGTGGTCTGTATGTGTGGTGGTGGTGGGCCTGTATGTGTGGTGGTGGAGGTCTGTATGTGTGGTAGTGGAGGTCTGTATGTGTGGTGGTGGGTCTGTATGTGTGTTGGTGGTGGGTCTGTATGTGTGGTATTTATGGTCTGTATGTGTGGTGGTGGTGGTCTGTATGTGTGGTGGTGAAGGTCTGTATGTGTGGTGGTTGAGGCCTGTATGTGAGGTGGTGGAGGTCTGTATGTGAGGTGGTGGAGGTCTGTATGTGTGGTGGTGGAGGTCTGTATGTGTGGTGGTGAGGTCTGTATGTGTGAGGTGGTGGAGGTCTGTATGTGTGGTGGTGGAGGTCTGTATGTGTGGTGGTGGAGGTCTGTATGTGTGGTGGTGGTCTGTATGTGTGGTGGTCTGTATGTGTGGTGGTCTGTATGTGTGGTGGTGGAGGTCTGTATGTGTGGTGGTTGAGGCCTGTATGTGAGGTGGTGGAGGTCTGTATGTGAGGTGGTGGAGGTCTGTATGTGTGGTGGTGGAGGTCTGTATGTGTGGTGGTGAGGTCTGTATGTGTGAGGTGGTGGAGGTCTGTATGTGTGGTGGTGGAGGTCTGTATGTGTGGTGGTGGAGGTCTGTATGTGTGGTGGTGGTCTGTATGTGTGGTGGTCTGTATGTGTGGTGGTCTGTATGTGTGGTGGTGGAGGTCTGTATGTGTGGTGGTGGAGGTCTGTATGTGTGGTGGTGGAGGTCTGTATGTGTGGTGGTGGTGGGTCTGTATGTGTGGTGGTGGTGGTCTGTATGTGTGGTGGTGGAGGTCTGTATGTGTGGTGGTGGAGGCCTGTATGTGTGGTGGTGGAGGTCTGTATGTGTGGTGGTGGTCTGTATGTGTGGTGGTGGTGGTCTGTATGTGTGGTGGTGGAGGTCTGTATGTGTGGTAGTGGTGGATCTGTATGTGTGGTGGAGGTCTGTATGTGTGGTGGTGGTCTGTATGTGTGGTGGTGGAGGTCTGTATGTGTGGTGGTGGGTCTGTATGTGTGGTGGTGGTGGTCTGTATGTGTGGTGGTGGAGGTCTGTATGTGTGGTGGTGGTGGTCTGTATGTGAGGTGGTGGAGGGCTGTATGTGTGGTGGTGGAGGTCTGTATGTGTGGTGGTGGTGGGTCTGTATGTGTGGTGCAGGTCTGTATGTGTGGTGGTGGTCTGTATGTGTGGTGGTGGAGGTCTGTATGTGTGGTAGTGGTGGTCTGTATGTGTGGTGGTGGAGGTCTGTATGTGTGGTGGTGGAGGCCTGTATGTGTGGTGGTGGAGGTCTGTATGTGGGGTGGTGGAGGTCTGCATGTGTGGAGGTGGTCTGTATGTTTGGTGGTGGTGGTCTGTATGTGTGGTGGTGGTGGTCTGTAGGTGTGGTAGTGGTGGTCTGTATGTGTGGTGGTCTGTATGTGTGGTGGTCTGTATGTGTGGTGGTCTGTATGTGTGGTGGTGGAGGTCTGTATGTGTGGTGGTGGAGGTCTGTATGTGTGGTGGTGGAGGTCTGTATGTGTGGTGGTGGTGGGTCTGTATGTGTGGTGGTGGTGGTCTGTATGTGTGGTGGTGGAGGTCTGTATGTGTGGTGGTGGAGGCCTGTATGTGTGGTGGTGGAGGTCTGTATGTGTGGTGGTGGTCTGTATGTGTGGTGGTGGTGGTCTGTATGTGTGGTGGTGGAGGTCTGTATGTGTGGTAGTGGTGGATCTGTATGTGTGGTGGAGGTCTGTATGTGTGGTGGTGGTCTGTATGTGTGGTGGTGGAGGTCTGTATGTGTGGTGGTGGGTCTGTATGTGTGGTGGTGGTGGTCTGTATGTGTGGTGGTGGAGGTCTGTATGTGTGGTGGTGGTGGTCTGTATGTGAGGTGGTGGAGGGCTGTATGTGTGGTGGTGGAGGTCTGTATGTGTGGTGGTGGTGGGTCTGTATGTGTGGTGCAGGTCTGTATGTGTGGTGGTGGTCTGTATGTGTGGTGGTGGAGGTCTGTATGTGTGGTAGTGGTGGTCTGTATGTGTGGTGGTGGAGGTCTGTATGTGTGGTGGTGGAGGCCTGTATGTGTGGTGGTGGAGGTCTGTATGTGGGGTGGTGGAGGTCTGTATGTGTGGTAGTGGAGGTCTGTATGTGTGGTAGTGGAGGTCTGTATGTGTGGTAGTGGAGGACTGTATGTGTGGTAGTGGGGGCCTGTATGTGTGGTGGTGGAGGTCTGTATGTGTGGTGATGGAGGCCTGTATGTGTGGTGGTGGAGGCCTGTATGTGTGGTGGTGGAGGTCTGTATGTGTGGTGGTGGTGGTCTGTATGTGTGGTGGTGGAGGTCTGTATGTGTGGTGGTGGAGGCCTGTATGTGTGGTGGTGGAGGTCTGTATGTGTGGTGGTGAAGGACTGTATGTGTGGTGGTGGTGGTCTGTATGTGTGGTGGTGGAGGTCTGTATGTGTGGTGGTGGAGGTCTGTATGTGTGGTGGTGGAGGCCTGTATGTGTGGTTGTGGAGGTCTGTATGTGTGGTGGTGGAGGCCTGTATGTGTGGTGGTGGAGGCCTGTATGTGTGGTGGTGGAGGTCTGTATGTGTGGTGGTGGTGGTCTGTATGTGTGGTGGTGGTGGTCTGTATGTGTGGTGGTGGTGGTCTGTATGTGTGGTGGTGGAGGTCTGTATGTGTGGTGGTGTAGGCCTGTATGTGTGGTGGTGGAGGTCTGTATGTGTTGTGGTGGAGGCCTGTATGTGTTGTGGTGGAGGTCTGTATGTGTGGTGGTGGTGGTCTGTATGTGTGGTGGTGGAGGTCTGTATGTGTTGTGGTGGAGGTCTGTATGTGTGGTGGTGGAGGCCTGTATGTGTGGTGGTGGATGCCTGTATGTGTGGTGGTGGTGGTCTGTATGTGTGGTGGTGGTGGTCTGTATATGTGGTGGTTCAGGTCTGTATGTGTGGTGGTTGAGGCCTGTATGTGTGGTAGTGGAGGTCTGTATGTGTGGTAGTAGAGGTCTCCATGTGTGGTGGTAGTGGTCTGTATGTGTGGTGGTGGAGGTCTGTATGTGTAGTGGTGGTGGTCTGTATGTGTGATGGTGGTGGTCTGTATGTGTGGTGGTGGTGGGCCTGTATGTGTGGTGGTGGAGGTCTGTATGTGTGGTAGTGGAGGTCTGTATGTGTGGTGGTGGGTCTGTATGTGTGTTGGTGGTGGGTCTGTATGTGTGGTGTTGGTGGTCTGTATGTGTGGTGGTGGTGGTCTGTATGTGTGGTGGTGAAGGTCTGTATGTGTGGTGGTTGAGGCCTGTATGTGAGGTGGTGGAGGTCTGTATGTGAGGTGGTGGAGGTCTGTATGTGTGGTGGTGGAGGTCTGTATGTGTGGTGGTGGAGGTGTGTATGTGTGAGGTGGTGGAGGTCTGTATGTGTGGTGGTGGAGGTCTGTATGTGTGGTGGTGGAGGTCTGTATGTGTGGTGGTGGTCTGTATGTGTGGTGGTCTGTATGTGTGGTGGTCTGTATGTGTGGTGGTGGAGGTCTGTATGTGTGGTGGTGGAGGTCTGTATGTGTGGTGGTGGAGGTCTGTATGTGTGGTGGTGGTGGGTCTGTATGTGTGGTGGTGGTGGTCTGTATGTGTGGTGGTGGAGGTCTGTATGTGTGGTGGTGGAGGCCTGTATGTGTGGTGGTGGAGGTCTGTATGTGTGGTGGTGGTCTGTATGTGTGGTGGTGGTGGTCTGTATGTGTGGTGGTGGAGGTCTGTATGTGTGGTGGTGGTGGATCTGTATGTGTGGTGGAGGTCTGTATGTGTGGTGGTGGTCTGTATGTGTGGTGGTGGCGGTCTGTATGTGTGGTGGTGGGTCTGTATGTGTGGTGGTGGTGGTCTGTATGTGTGGTGGTGGAGGTCTGCATGTGTGGTGGTGGTCTGTATGTGTGGTGGTGATGGTCTGTATGTGTGGTGGTGGTGGTCTGTAGGTGTGGTAGTGGTGGTCTGTATGTGTGGTGGTGGGTCTGTATGTGTGGTGGTGGTGGGTCTGTATGTGTTGTGGTGGTGGTCTGTATGTGTGGTGGTGGTGGTCTGTATGTGTGGTGGTGAAGGTATGTATGTGTGGTGGTTGAGGCCTGTATGTGAGGTGGTGGAGGTCTGTATGTGAGGTGGTTGAGGTCTGTATGTGAGGTGGTGGAGGTCTGTATGTGTGGTGGTGGAGGTCTGTATGTGTGGTGGTGGAGGTCTGTATGCGTGTGGTGGTGGAGGTCTGTATGTGTGGTGGTGGAGGCCTATATGTGTGGTAGTGGTGGTCTGTATGTGTGGTGGTGGTGGGTCTGTATGTGTGGTGGTGGAGGTCTGTATGTGTGGTGGTGGAGGCCTGTATGTGTGGTGG